>NC_051164.1:51694645-51754510 GCF_013339745.2 Dermacentor silvarum | reverse complement strand
GGACGGCACGAGAGGCGCACTTACCCGTGATGAAGTGAACTCGCAGACTCTACCGGCGTCAGAAGGCGGCCATTTCTCTCTGCGCATTGTCAGCATCCACGTCGGTCGCAGCTTCTCCCGTTGTACTAAGGATAACAAAACCGATCAAACGTGCTTTCTTTGTACTGATTAAAGGCGCGGATATAGTCCGGCATTACCAGCGTGCCTTACAGCGGCAGGCGAAGTCGGATACTTACGCCGGCGACGCCAGAATCACCGAAACTTTGCCATTTGTATACTTGTTTGTTGTGTTGAGCTGGCCTGCAGCAACGCTGCGACAAGGCATGTGCACAAGTGCGCGGTTAGCGAGCGCTTCGGCGTGTCTCACGCGCAATCCCTTCGGGGCACCCGAACTGTAGGCGAGCATGCTGCAAGCCAGCCAAGATAGAGCTTGATGCATCGATCCGCGCCATAACGCATCCAACCGCGCAAGAACTACACTGCGGCAGCCATGCTCAACTGACATGCACAAATGCAAAAAAGGAAACACCCGAGAGTACATGAAGCTATAGGTAAATTGATGAAAAATCTACAAATTTTCTGATAAGTCGCCGTTGTATTTGCAGTGCCGTCCACTACGTTTTTGCATCGAAGTGGACTAGGTTTTTAACAGCCTCATAAGTTCCGAGTCCTCGCAGCACGGTTAAATCCACTAGTGCGTCCCTTCCAAAATTTCACCATCGACTCGCGTGTGAGAGCGCGGCTAATTAGGCTAATGTATTTGTACCGTTAGCTTGAAGGGCGCAAAGTTAGCAGGTGTTTGCCAGGGCCGGTGAGACTACCGGTATGCAAACACAGCTTTGGCTTGATAGCCGGGTCCCAAGTTCGCTGTACTGCACGCTACGAGCTGCTAAAGCGCAGGTGGTGCCTCTTGCCAAGGTGTCTGTTGTGGCAAGATAAAGCAGGAGCCTCGTGCTAACATAGTCACACCAGAATTAAATTTGACGTGAAACTACAAGTTGAATCGAGCTCCGCAGCGCAAGGCCTTAGCCACTGAGAGACCACGGTGGGCCTTGAAGTCACTGTCATGTAAGTTGAAAGCCAACAAACCTATGGTCCTTCACTACGAGATTAAAAAAAAGGTGAATATCTCGGGCTTTGGATACTGACAACAATCTTCGATTTCTGATTGAATACGCACGCTTAGTAAGCACAGTGATTTTTTTTATAGCAGAAGATCGGCGCAAAAACGCGGAAAACGTTGTACAGCCGGCTGCTCCCAAGCCGGCTAGCTTGACAGAAGACTCATATGACACCTATGTTGACGTCATATCCAAGGATTGCCGTTTCACCCGGTCCTGTTACATTCACGATCGGAGAAAATAATTTCAGGAGTTGCATTGTACTATTGCAACTCGCCGCAACACAGCAAATTTTCCACTTCCGAAAGCACTCTTTAAAATTCTCTTGAAAGTTGACCAGTGGGGCATGTACAAAAATTATTTGCCCATTTATGGGGTTTTTGAAAAGTGCAAGCGATTCTCTTGTCTTACAATATTAGCCCAGACAAATAAGTTAAAAAAACATGTGCACGCAAAAACGCTATCGCAAGAAGCATCGCGGCCCCCGTTCCTCTCGCCTCAACATGAACTCGCAGTCAAACCTTGGAATTGATTTAGCCACGGGAAAACTGAGTACTGCTGAAGGATTTAGCTTCTTCTAAAAACCGTATAGATTCAACATCACAAAACAACAAAAGTTTCCAGTTCAAATGTTCCTTCCCTCGAGATTGTATCTGGGGCTTGAGCTTTTTGTTGGCATAGTCGTATAGCGACATTTCGTAATACAAGCAGCCTGGCGGGAAGTTTAGAACGACAGAACTTTTATGTGTCCGTCTGAAAGAGACGCACACACAAAAGGGATAAAACCAAACAAAAAAGGACAACACAAACGCAGACAGGCCTTTGTAATGTCCTTATCGTTCTTGAGCCCTTTTTTCTCATTCCCGCTTTTGCGCGGCAAGTCGCAAGAATCACGACCTTTAAAAACAGGAGTTGTTTTTCATTGCAAACACCAAATTATGACCTAGGAAACTTGTTAAGTCTCTTAACTGTTAACATAACTGGGACGGCAGAAAGAGATGTCTTCGTCGAACACCCTTGAGAACACTTTAAATATACCAGCCACGTAAATCACGGCTACAGTTGTCGTTGTCAAGCTTACACTTTAGGCCAGCTCAAGGTGAGTTGACAAAGCGTGTAGTACAGCTACCACAAAGCTTTATTTCCGCTGCTTTCGATAGAAGCCTTGAGAGAGATAAGCAGGTTTCATCATCATCAGCCTATATTTATATCCACTGCAGGACGAAGACCGTAATAGCAGCGACATTCATTTACCCATGTCTTGCGCTAGCTGATTCCACGTTATGCCTACAAATGATCTAACCTCATCAGAACACTCCATTTTGTGCCGTCCTCAAGCGCGCTTGCTTTATCTTTGCACCCTTTTTGTAAATGTAATAGACCAACGGCGACCTTCTCCGCACTGTTAAGCCTGTCCATAAACAGAGATGATGGCTATAGCCAAGGAGACTGTTGTGGCAATCGTAAGCGGCAACGTTGTACAAACTTAGCGATACCAGAAAAAAAGGGACGTGAAACTACAAGATGTGTATCGAGCTCAGCAGCGCAAGGCTATAGCCCCTGAGCGACCGCGGCAGGCACTGAAGTTACTGTTATGTGAGTGGAAACCCAACATACACATCCACCTATGATCAATCCCCACGACATTAAAAAATTAAGCATTACGAAATTTCGATACCAGCAAAAATGCTCGATTCTGGAGTGAATACGCACGCTTAGTAAGCACGAATTTTTCGCGCTGTAGATGGGTACAAAAACCTCGGAAAAATATGTCCAGCCGGCTGCTCCCAAGCCGGCTAGTTTGGCGGAAACCTCACGGGACAACTAAGTTGACGTCACATCTAGCGGTTTTCCTTTCATACGGTCCTCCACAGCTACTTTCGGCGACAGATATATTAACGGCGATTACCGCGCTGCTACACGGACAATCGGTGAAAATAATTTCAGGAGTTGCACTGCACTGTTGCAACTCACCAAAACAAAGCAAATCTTCCAATTGCGAAAGCACTCTTTAAAATTCTCTTTAAATTGACCACCGGGGCATGCACAAAAATTATTTGCCCATTTAAGGGGTTGTTGAAAAGTTGTAAACGATTCTATCCTCCTACAATATTATTCTATCCTCCTACAACGCTATCGCAAGGAGACTGGCGGCCCCCGGTTTCTCTCGCCTCAACTTGAAGTCGCTGTCAGACCTTCGAATTGATTTGGCCATTGGAAAAGTGAATACTGCTGAAGGATTTAGCTTCTTCTAAAAACCGTATAGATTCAAGATCACAAAACAACAAAGCTTTTCTGTTGAAAGGTTCCTTCTCTTGAGATTGTATCGGAGGCTTGAGCTTTCTTTTGGCATATAGCGACGTTTCATAAAACAAACAGCCTCGTCAGAAGTTTAGAACGACACAACTTTGAGCAACAACTCGGGGCGTGCCAAGCATGGCGTGCGAAGCATGGCGTGCAAGAGATGGACACACAAGAGGGACAAACCAAACACAGGCCTCTGTGCTGTCCTTATCGTTTTTGCGCCCGTGCTGCTCCTTCCAGCTTTTTCGTGACTAGTCAGAAGAATCACGAGTTACAAGAACAGAAGTTGTTTTTCACCGCAAACAGCAATCTATGACCAAGGAAACGGGTTGAGTATGTTCGCTCTGCGTGACATAACTTGGACGGCAGAAAAAGATCTCTTCGTGGACCACTCTTTAGAAACACTTGAAAAATTGCAGCGACGTCGATCACGCCTTCAGTTGTCATCGTTGTCAAGCTCACACTTTAGGCCTGCACAGGTAAGTTGACAAAACCTGTGATACAGCAAGCGCAAAGCTTTATTTGCGGTTCTTTTGATATAGGCCTTGAGAGAGAAATAAAAGCAGGTTTCATCATCATCACCCTATTTTTATATCCACTGCAGGACGAAGACCATAATGCCAGCGATATTCAGTTACCCATGTCTTAACGTCTTCGTCACCCCGTAACGCCGGGCACCGCCAGAGCATGTGTTCAAAGTTGGCAAAGTCTGCGCAAAGCGCGCAAGTGTTTGACGTTTAAATTTCAGGACAGATCTTGTGTAAGCGTGCGGGGCTAGGCTATGCCCAGACCTGCAACTGTCTGAGTGTCAATGAGGCCTGTTCAATTTCCTGTGCGGCGGTGGATACTTCCGCCTTCCCAGATAAAATTACTTAGTGAGTTCGTTGTACGAGGCAGGGGGATCCCTGTTTTCCGGAACCTCAGCGCCGCGCCATCCGGTAGCTACGCCGTCGGCGATTCCTCGCGCAGCTCTGTGGGCCGACTCGTTGAGGCTGAACGGGGCGCCCTCGATCTGTCCCATGTGAGCGGGGAACCAGACGATCGTGTGCTGCTTGATTTGCTTGTCCCGTAGGATCCGCAAGGCCGGTTTCGAAACGGTGCCCTTGGCGAATGGTCGGACTGCCGATCTCAGTCGCTATATATCGTCGTTCTCCCGTCGTCCAGCAGGGCCAACGCTATTGTGGCCTGTTCCGCAACCTCGGCAGCCATCGTCCGGACCGTCGAGGAGTTTGTGATTTTCCTTTTTTGATTGACTGTAGCGAACGCCTTTCCGTCGGGGTACGGGGCAAGCTGCTGGGCATACAACCATATTGCAGTTCAGTAACATACTCGCTCGCTGCGGCGACCGCGCTTGTGCACGCCAGCGTTTTGACAGTGGTCGTCTGCGGTCATTGAGTGTGATCTATCCATGTTTGCTTGTGCGCGCTGACACCACGCTTGTTAATTCAGCTAGTAAGCGAATGTGTCCAAGTTTATGCAGCCGATAAAACTACTATCCCTACTCTGTATAGCCCTCCACTTATTTGCTATCGCAATTGATGTTTCGTCTTTCGGGCGAAACTGCGACATTTTTAGTCGTGCTCGCAGTATCAGATCATCATCATCATCAGCCTATATTTATTTCCCCTGCAGGACGAAGGCCTCTTCCTGCGATCTCCAATTACCCCTGTCTTACGCTAGCTGATTCCAACTTGCGCCAGCAAATTTCCCAACTTCATCACCCGACCTAGTTTTCTGCCGCCCTCGACTGCGCTTCCCTTCTCTTGTTATCCATTCTGTAACTCTAATGGTCCACCGGTTATCCATGCTACGCATTACATGGCCTGCCCAGCTCCAGTTTTTTCTCCAAATGTCAATTAGAATATCGGTTATCCCTGTTTGCTATCTGATCCACACCGCTCCCTTTCTGTCTCTTAACGTTAGGCCTAACATTTTTTGTTCCATCGCCCTTTGTGCAGTCCTTGTTCTCGAGCTTCTTTATTAGCCTTCAAGCTTCTGCCCCATATGTTTGTGCCGGCAGAATGGAATGATTCTACATTTTTCTTTTCAAGGACAGTGGTAAGCACCCAGTCAGTGTTTGGCAATGTCTGCCGTATGCACTCCAACCTAATTTTATTCTTCAGCGTATTTCGGAGTATCAGATAGCTCAGAGTATCGGTAATCCAGAGTATCGGCCACAAAGTTTTCACACTGTTGCTCTCAATGACGTTGTAATAGTACTTGCTACTTATCACTAAGTAATTACATAATTTATTTGAGGAAAAAACGCCTTACACGAACAACTTCTTGCCATGAATTGCATAACACGTTTTTAGTTGAGTTTAGCTTCATCAAACACTGAACTATACTGTGCACGGTTGCGTTTCTCTGTGAATTGTTCTGTGCCTTAATCGTTTTAAGGAAACCCACTGGATAGAGCGAAGAGTAGTATAATTAATTTATTTTTGTGTTTCCCTATTCGTTCATTTAGTTAGCTCTGGATTTATTTATTTATTCACGAACACTGTAAGAATGACTACCCAAGCAGCGGATGGTTAGAGTGTTAGAAGCAAAAGCATCAATGCTATTACACTGTGCAGAATCGCTAGGCAGAGTTCCAATCATCGAGAGATCGAGAAAAAAATTGTTGTAACGACTTCGTTCCCGTGAAGAGTGAGTGTACAACTTAAGGGTGAATAGTTATCGATGAAACTGTGAGGCTGGCTAGCAAATCAATTTAAGATTGACACCCATTTCATTGGGACACTGTAAGTAAAGAAACCTTAACTAGTAACTCCGCAGTGAAGATGTAGCAGGTGGAGATAGAGTCGCTTCATTATAGTGGTTTGCGTCGACGCGCAGTTGCGTTCAATACCAGCTGCAACATGGTACCCGTGGTCGAAGCGGCTACAAGACGGCCACGGCAGTGACGACATAGAAATAGCAGCTCCACCCGAATGGCAATTAACATCTAGTGTAACGTTCAGCGTTGTGCTTGAACATTTCGGGTAGTGTTCTAACAATACGCAGGTGCGTCTTGTAGGTGCGGCGCTGCTCGCAAAGAGAGAGAGAGAGAAAGCAAAGGAAAGACAGGGAGGCTAAGCCGAGCATATATCTGGCTGGCTACCCTACTATTGCTGGGCAGAAGGAGCAGTGTCCAGACAGCAACCAGGCGCCTGACGACGCTGGCGTGATGAGCGTCGCCAATGGCGTTGGAGAATTCGCATTTCAATCGTGAATGAAATGAGGCTGGCGTGTCACCGCCAGCCTCAGTCAGTGCCCAGTGAAATATTGTATAACGTATTCCTGTCCGACATCATGAAAAGTACATAGATTGACCCTTCTATAGATATGGTGTCAAAATAATATAAAGATTGCCATACCAATGTCGTAATGCAGTCGTCGCCTTACCGCCTCCGTCGTTACAATGTCGTCATTCCTTCTTCGCCATGTCATCATCTTCACTGCGTCGTGATCAATCGTCGTAATTAATTACAGCTTATATCACCGTCCAAATGGTCATTGACCTCGTTCCATTACCGTCCTTTTCTTTTTGTCGTCCGATTGTCGTCGTCAAGCCAACGTGGTTACGCCTGCAGTAGACACCATCCCATCGTTGTCATGGCGTCATGGTCACGCCTTCGTCGCTATAGCAAGATCAGCGCTTCAGATTCCCATTTTCGTTGTCTTCGTGCCGTTGTCACCGAATTATTGTCGTTTGATTGTCTCTATTGCGTCGTCGTAAAGTCGTTGTCACACCGTCGTTGTCATTCAATCGAGGTTATTATGTCGTTGCCATACAGTCATTGTCGTGTAGTCGACGTGTCTTTGTTGTATGTAGTTCCATCATTGTCACTCCATTTTCGTCATGTCGTAGCAGTCACAACATCGCTGTCATTCATTCGTCGTCATGAGAGAGATCCACATGTTCGACCACGACTACAGTTTGTCGAGGAAGTAATTTATTGCGGTCAAAATTTGTCAAACTTGCTCGGGTGCGTAATACTTGCGAATGTTTATTGAACGAAAATCGAGTTCTTCGAAAACACCAACGAAAGTTTCGCTTAAACCAATTTACCTCAGCGTGGGATCTGTAATTTTCCTTGTTCTTACTTTTCTCTACTATAGCACGACACAATGGCTATGCACAATCTGCTGCAGGGCACCGGCGCTAAGCTGCAAAGAACACGTTCTTCTCTTATCAATAAAAAATGCATACAATTTCACTTTACCTAGTGCAATATTGCCTACGCTGCTACGGTTAATTACTACTTAGTTAATGGAGGCCGGACAACGCATCGAGCGTAACGTGCAGGGCATACAATGTCGGCCATGCCAGCAGCAGCTCTAGCTTAGCGCATAATGCGTTTTAGTCATTTTCAAACGGATAGACGAATATCCACAGTACTCACAGCACGTATTCCTAGAAACCATTATATGTATATGTAGTCAATTTTTCGGTAAGTACTTCGGTAAGTACGAAGACTGAGCCTTATTTTTTCCCAGCTAAGGCAGCCGGCACCCTGAATGCTAGGCAACGCTCTGTGAAAACAGAGAGAGAGAAATCAAGCAGATGAGAGGAAGGGAGGTCAAGCAGACGAGCGTCCGCTCTCTTACCCTACACTGGCGGTAAGGGAAAGGGGGAATAGAAAGCCGAAGAGAGTGAGCGCTGAGAGCACGCGGAAGGATGCATAGGGATACTAGAAGCGGTCTTCTCAACCCCATGTACTTCAGGTACTATTAGATAACACTAAAAAAATTCGAGGACGCTTAAGCTTCGCCTTTAAAAGTGGAACGCGATAGCGTTATGAGGCCCCGTTCGCATCGCATTTTTCTTTCGCTGCGCTTCACTGAACACAGAACGTGGGAAAGCCAGCTTAAAAAGACCAAGCTTGAACCAATCCCCTCAAAGTCGGCTTCACTTTTAAACAGAAATGCATTGCTGGGAAGACCTTTTCCAGGGGCAATATAAGTCGTCTATAATGTTTCTGTAAGTCGTAATCGTCGATAAGTCGTAATAATGTAATCGCATTAGCCCCTTTTTTATTATTTTATTAATTGTTTGCTATTGCCCCGACGCGCGCACGTGTCCAAAACGCATTAGGCTGGCGAAGTCCCAATTTGACCTGCAGAGGATGCGGGCGCCATCTGGATATGATTTTCGCAAATACCCTACCCGAGCGCACCGTTGTTGGTATGGTAGAAAAGCTGAAAAAGGGATTTGTGCTTGAGTTTTCTCGTAACAGAATTATGTTTTCTCGAACATTCAAATTACAATCTGACGCCACCATGTCTGTAAATTGTGGTTAAGTCGTGCTTTACTCTTTTTCTGACGGATTTCACTGTGAGACATTCAATTTTTGTTCACCAATACCTTGCGTCTTGTGGAGGGCTTGCGCAGTTGGGGTGGTTCGGGATAATTTTCTCCACCACGGACGCCGGCATCCACTCCGACGCCGCATTTTCTGTGACACGGGGCCCTTAACGCCATCGCGGTAATATGCAAAGGCGGTGCTGTCAAGTAAACACGAGTGGACATTTATTTCCGCTCCCTGCGATGTTTTTCAGGTGCATCGAACTAACTTCCATTGCACGTGGTTACATCGTCAAATGCAGCACGCTAAGAATACCTGAGGTAAGTATTAAACTGTGCAAATGCATGGGTAAGGGGACGTGTCCAATTTCTGAGTTCTGTCAATCGGCAACATTTCATAATTATTATAAGATGCTTATGTCTCTTTCAGAATCTACAGCAGTGACATGCTTTCCGTGGAGTGGGGTGTATTTACATCAATCTTTTTGACGCTGGCATTAGTTCAACACAGAGCGGCGAGTGCTTTTTATTCCACGCCAGAAGAAGACGAGCCAGCAAGTGTTCCGTCGCTCTCCACAGAAGTTACCGATCTCATCCTAGTGTCCTTCAAGAAACCTTGGAACGAAGCACACACATCATTTGCGCGGCTACTTGGCGGACCGATAACCACGTGGCGCATTCCAAGCAAAATACTCGATTCGTATGTCGTGAGAAGCATCACTCAATACAGGAAACCGGTACTTGTCGCTGCAGATCCTGGCGAGTCTTTCGAAGCCATCCAGAAGATACCGCACAAACTACGGTCCGCTTGCTTGACCTGGCTGTTTGTTCGGCACTACTCACAAATTCGCAATCATATTACGAGCTCGTGGCCGCCTCTCACTACGTGTGGTGAAGTTGGCGTTCTTGGAATGAACTCAACCGTCATACAAAGTATTTTCTGGCAACATGATCTTTCTGCAGATAGCAACCCTGGGTCTAAGGAAATGTTGGCGAAGCTAAGGATACCGCACCGTTCAAATGTAAACGGATTTGGTCAACAACTGACGGTGGCTTGCTTTAAAATTAGGTTTTATTGGGGCACTGATAATTACTGTGACCAGGACGCGGAAGTAAAAAATATTCTTGCGTTATTGATTGCAAAAAATATCACAATCAAACGACAGGACCTTTTTCTAGACGACATCCGCAAAGAATTGGCTTTACCTAACGGTTGGGAAATAGCGCTACATGCTTTCCCACTACGCCACTATACTCTCTCGTTCTTTGATATCCCGTTATTCTTTATCGATTATGATGTTTTTTATTCTCGAGTAGATTGCCACCACGTTATTACGTTCTTAGCAGCCGCCGGTGAATCTTGGAAGCTCGTGCTGACTACAATATTCCTTCTTGCACTAGTAGTGGTCGTTTCGGTAGCTGTCGGGGAGAAAGGTTGGTCAGCTCTTCGTCGCTCCTCGGATACGGCGATGTTCTTACTGGCTCCAGTACTGGGAACCTCGGCTGTCCAGCCCAACGCCGTTCGTCTCATGGCTGTCCCTCGCAAGGCACTGCTCGGTCTGTGGCTTCTGGCGATACTTCCGCTTTCCGTGTATTTTCGTAGTGAGCTGACATCTATGTTAACGCTCAAGCGCCCTGCCTATCGCATAGACACGTTGCAGAAACTCGAGCATGCTCTTCGAGAGAAACGAAGTCGCCCCTTGCGTTCTTTCGAGCTCGCCCCAACACACAGATCTTGACCAAAAAGGAAACTACGTGAAGCAACGGTCACTGTTGAAGAAACTTCAATCTGCTTTTGCAAAACACGGTGATGAAGCGCTTGCAAAGAAAGACCTTTATGCTTGTTTGCAGTGTGCGTTGAGACGTGACCGAGTCTGTTTGAGCCAGTCTAACCTTCGCAGCCCTTTCCTAAACAAATGCCCAAATTTTCGAGCATTTGTCGAACCCTTCAAGATGGCGCTGCGAGGATATTATATAATTAAGTTCCACGAATTGTATAAGCCAGTGAGAAGATTACTTCTTGCCATTCGAGAGCAGAGGCTGATTGCTCGGGATGAAGAAGAATATGATTACAGAGACGCAGATAATCAGTTTGACGTTAGTGGCCTCTTCACGCTACTGGTGATGTTACACGCAGCAAGCTGTCCCGTTCTGCTGCTTGAACTACTACTCGCTAGGTATCTGCGGGGGACATGAGTATGTCGGAGCAATGAGAGGTACCGTGTCTCGCAGATGTTGTCGCAGAATAATTATGCTTGAAGCTTATGTTGGTGGCAACCCGCGCGGTCGTTACAGGCTCTCTCTGCAAATGAGGCTTACAAGGTATACATTTCTGCTAATAGGTTGCATAACATATTTTATCTTTTTAACAGCTACCAAGCTGTGCCACACTCAAGTTACCGGAAATAATAATATAGGGGGGTTTTATTACTCTTGAAGTTTTCGGCAATATCATTTGTTTGTCTATAAGAGAAGCAAATAATTGGTATTCCGCCTGCTTCGCCTGTTTTTAACCCAATCTTTAGGAAATATTCATCTTACAGTGAAGCTGTTTATGGTTTGGGTTCCACGCGCATTTTTTCTGCGTGTGCAAAGCCTCAGGTCCCGAATTTGATGCAATATCGTTTGATTCTTTCCAAAAACCTGCACGTATCATCAATTGGACATGCACTTTGAGTACATTAGTTATCAATAAGCATCATTTTCATGATCAGTGGACTCCCAGGTAGATAATAAAGTTTTGTCAAGGATTGGCCGCTGCCCGACCCGCATCGGACATGTTTACGTTCGCACCTACCTCTCGTTGTCCACGTTCCAAGCACTTGTGTGTCTAGTTTCCTTTCCTTCCAATCTCCCGTGGTGAAGATGCGTGGAAACGTCAAGCGTGTGTAGTTTGCCGTTCTACATTTTGAATTTCGCTTCTCTTCTGTCATCGTAATGGGGAGGCCGCGTAAAGTCCCGACTCCCGAAGGGTAACTGGCCTCCGTGCTGAACAGCTTCGCTGGTCATCCACCTTCAGGAAGTGGAATGGGTCTTGACTGTTTTATGTATGTTCGTGTTTACTTTTTTTCCCTTTTATGACCTGTATTCATGTGTAAGCTGTCTACTAACACTGAGGGGCATTTCCGTCAAACTCACTTCTTTCCTGACATAACCACAATAGTGACGACGGACGAGGGGTAGTAACGACGGAGGTCAGGTGAGGGGAGTGGCCTGAACTCCGTCGTCACTACCCCTAAAGAAGGAACATCTTTGGCTGGAGCCTTTGAAAGCCACTGTGCGTCATAGTATGCAGTATGTGAGCTCTATACCATTATTATATGTCGGTGTAATGCCTCTTGAAAAACACGCATTGCTTCTTAATTTGATGAACACACATGTCACCGAGCGACTAATCGCGTTATGTAAACTTCCCGAATGCATGTACGACACGTTTGGCTGCACTTCATTAACTGTGGGAATTTATTTGTCATGATGTCAATAAAGATTAGTTAGGTTGAATAGTGTGACATGGTTGTGTCTTTGTTTATCTTTTTTTTCTGCTTATGCGTGCGCGACTGTACTCTATCGCCCCGATGGACCTGTGTTTCACCCCTGAAAGTGCTTGGAACTCCGAGAAGCAATCTTTTATGTTATGTTGAGCACACAGTACAATTTGTTTGCAACTTAGGAGAGTGTGTATACTTTTTGGATGCTTCACAAGCGACACCAAAAAGCCTTTTTACAGTGAAGCTGTTAAGGGCTAGGTCCCCGATGAATCGTGTCCGCGTGTAGAAAAAAACTATCATCATCAGCATTGGATCGAGCGTCGTCGTCTTTTTGAACGCACGGCCCCTCCACGCTCCCGATCGGCTGAGCCCTCGCTCTCTTCTCTTGCGCCAGTTGACCTTTTTTTTTATGTCGCGTTCCCCCCTGAGTAGAGTTGGATCCGGCTGCGAGGCTAGCGTGGCAAACCTGCTGGAACCTGCGTCCGGCTAGAGTTGAGCCCTGGTGGGAAGCTAGTGGGGCTAGGCCGGCGGCGCTCCCGCTTTGCGTCCCTCAGCCTCGGCTGTTGACGCGCTCACTTTCCCTCGCCCCTCCGGCTGCTCAGCGTCCGTCTCTTGACAGGACCGCTGATAAATGGAAGGAAGGCGAGGAGGGCGCAGTGCGGCGGCCCGATGGCTGGGGAGAGATAGGCGGCTGCCACGCACGAGTGTGCGTGTGTGTGCGCGCTCTCCGACTGCGGCGCATGCACGCAGCCCTGCCGGCCTCGGCCACCTGTGCCGCATGCTCTCTTCGGGCTCCCGCCTGTCTATGAAAACAGTGGGTTAACGGAGGGGAGCAGTGAGAGGAGTTCCATTGGTTGTACATAAGGCTCATTCACGCTAGGCCGACGCGACAGCGATTTCGGTCTGCCGAGTGTTGGCAACAGCAGTTTCGTCATCATCATCAGCCTATACTTATGTCCACTGCAGGCCGAAGGCCTCTCTCTGCGATCTCCAGTTACCGCTGTCTTGCGCGAGCTGATTCCAACTTGCGCCTGCAAATTTCCTAACTTCATCACCCCACCTAGTTCTCTGCCGTCCTCGAATGCACTTCCCTTCTCTTGGTATAAATTCTGCAACTCTAATGGCCAACCTGTTATCCATCCTACGCATTACATGGCCTGGCCAGCTCCATCTTTTTTCTCTTAGTGTCAATTAGAACATCGGCTATCCCCGTTTGCTCTCTGATCCACAACGCGCTCTTCCTGTCTCTTAACGATAGGCGTAATATTTTTCGTTGCATCGCTCTTTGTGCGGTCCTTAATTTGTACTCGAGCTTTTTTGTTAACCTCCAAGTTTCTGGCCCATATATTAGCACCAGTAGAATGCAATGATTGTACACTTTTATTTCTGACGACAGTGGTAAGCTCCCAGTAAGGAGTTGGTAATGCTTGCCGTATGTCCTCCAACCCAATTTTATTCTTCTGTGAATTTCCTTTTCATTATCAGGGTCCCCTGTGAGTAATTGAAATAGATAGACGTTCTCCTTTACATACTCTAGAGGCTGACTGGCGATCCTGAATTCTTGTTCCCTTAATAGGCTATTGAACATTATCTTTGTCTTCTGCACATTAATCTTCTGCCCCACTATTACACTTTCTCGGTTAAGGTCCGCAGTCGTTTGTTGTAATTCGTTCCCATTGTAGCTGAATAGAACAATGTCATCTGCAAACCGAAGGTTGCCGAGATATTCGCCTGTTTATCCACACTCCTAACGCTTACCAAACTAAGAGCTTGAATACTTCTAAGCATGCAGTGAATAGTATTGGAGAGATTGCGTCTCCTTGCCTGACCCCTTTTTTGATAGGTAACTTTCTACTTTTCTTGTGGAGAACCAAGGTAGCTGTGGAATCCTTGTAGATATTTGCTAAGATATTCACGTATTCCTCCTGTACTCCTTGATTACGTAATGCCTCTATGACTGCTGGTATCTCTACTGAATCAAATGCCTTTTCATAATCTATGAAAGCCATATAAAGAGGTTGATTATACTCCGCAGATTTCTCTATTACCTTATTGATGACATGGATATGGTCCATCGTAGAATATCCCTTCCTGAAGCCAGCCTGTTCTCTTGGTTGGCTGAAGTCAAGTGTTGCCCTGATTCTATTGAAAATTGGTGAATATTTTATACAACACTGAAAGCAAGGTAATGGGTCTATAATTCTTCAACACTTTAACGTCTCCCTTTTTATGGATTAGTATAATGTTGTTTTTCTTCCAGCTCTCTGGTACACTTCAAGTCATGAGGCATTTCGTGTAAAGGGCCGAAAGCTTTTCAAGTGGTATATATCCTCCATCTTTTAATAAATCGCATGTTATTCCCTCTTCTCCAGCCGCTTTTCCCCGGGTCAGGTCTTGCAAAGCCCTTCTAACCTCATCGCTAGTTATAGAAGGAGCCTATGTTAAACGTTGCCTCACCTCCCTCCCTTCCTCCCGTCCCCCCACGGCCTTTAGCGCGCCGGAAAAAGACGCGTTTGCTCTCTATATATGGTGATTGTAAAGGAGGAAAGAGACGCTTAATTCTGCAGCCCTTCAGGGAGCACGGCGCATAACGCGCGTTTGTTCTCCGCCGTGATGATAAGTGGTTCTTGAGGGAAAGGGAAAGGTTGGCGCTATCTTCTGCAGCCCTTGAGGGAGCACGGCTCAGCGCCAATCCGCCGTGCGTTCGCTCCCCGTGAAAGCGCGCGCGTCTCTCGCGCCCTTTCACTCGCACATACAGCGTCCGGCGCGCGGCGGCAATTTCATCGCCGTTGACGTCATACGGAACCTCACGGTGACGCCAGAAATCCTCTTTGAGTGTCCATATAATTGCTCTCGCAATAAAACGTTGCGAGGCGAGAAGGTGGTAAAGACTTCCGACGCTGCTCGACGAGTTTCCCGTTCTGATCGCTCGTAGGCTCTACAACGTTCTCACTTCCCAACGCCTCTTCCTTTTTAGGGGCGAAGCTCCTGAGGGTCGAGCCTTGTCCCTCGTCGCGCCGTCGTAGCCTCGCTAGTACTCGCCGCTCCCGCTAGAGGCGCAGCTGTGCTCTCTTTCTTCCTCTCGTTCCTGACGAGCGTTCTCTCTCTCTCTCTCATCCGTAGCTAGGGGCGCTGCGGTAAACAAGGACCTCTGGGGGCGGCTCGGAACCTCCGAGCCGCCCCCAGAGGCGCGCCGCGTTTGGTGCAAACGCGGGCAAAACGGCGACGGCGTCAACAACAGTTCTGCGCGTTGCTGGTGCTGCTGCATGTCCTAGTTTATACAGCTGATAAAACTACTATCCTTACTTCGAATGGCTCTCTACTAAGTTGCTATCGCAATTGATGCTTCACCTTTCGGGTGAAACTGCAACATTTTTTTTCCTTCGGCTGCTTAGTTGCGTGCTCTCACACAATAAAAGGTCAGTTGGAACTTAGCGTCTGTCATCATCAGACACGTTGTCCACTCGTCCTTTGATTGGCGCTACAGCTCTCGCTATTTCCCTACAGTAATGCAGAAGTATAAATAAATAAATAAATAAATAAATAAATAAATAAATAAATAAATAAATAAATAAATAAATGTCACAGTTTCGCCCTAAGGGCGAAGCAGTGAATGCGATAGCAACACAGCAATGTCATACGAAGTAAGGTGAGCGGCCTTGGTAGCAATATGAATTGTAGTAAACATGAGCTGATTAAGTAAGCAGGTGTGCTGCGGCGTAAGTAGACCGACATGAAGAGAGATTCGATGACCACGAGAAGGCGCGTGTGAAACGGTGGTGTTGATGAGAAGCGCTTACCGTGGGCAGCGCGTGCGAAGGGACACACCTGTAGTGCTGCACTGCCGATCTGGGCAGCATTGCATGTGTAGCGTGCGTTGGAAAATGTGGCCCGACTATTACTAACTGAATGAACAAGCGTCGTGTGAGCGCGCACAAACAAACATGAATAGATCACACAGAATGACTGCAGCCAACGACTGTCAAAACGCTGGCAGCGGACGAAGGTACGTGCGGTCTATCGCTTCAACGGAAACTGAGCGGCGCATGCACGGCGCATAAAGGTCAGAGCCGTGTGGAGATAAGAGACGGTGCGGTCGAACGAACGACGAGCGCGGTTGTTTTCAGCGTAGAAGTGCGCCCCCCCCCCCCCCCCCCGGCTCCCTCCGGCGCTGGCTTCCCGTTTCCTTGCTTGCGCGTGGGAGAGATAAGAGACTGTGCGGACGAGCGACGTGCGCGGTTGTTGGCAGAGAAGTGCCCCCCCCCCCCCCGCCCCCTGCTCCCTCCGGCGCTGGCTTTCCGCTTCCTTGCTTGCGCGTGGGAGATTGAGTGCGTTCGCTCTCCGTGATAGCGCGCGTCCCCGCACGCTTCCGCTGGGGCATACGGCGCGCGGCGAAGATTTTATCTATACGGAACCTCACGGCGACGGCGACGGACGACGGCGACGGCAACGCTGACGGCATAAATCCGGTTGAAGTGTCCATATAATTGCTATCGCAATAATAAATAAATAAATAAATAAAAATTACATGTACTGGAACATCTCAACAGGAAATGCTTCCTTGCTGCTCACGGTGCCACCACAGCCTTGTATATATAAACTTTGAAATAATTAATATGGAATTATCCTCTGCCAAACTACAGCGCGTAATTTTGCCCAAAGACAAACAAAATACGACAACATACCATTAAAATGCGTAAGTGACGTGACATCGGCGCGTTGATCTTGCGGCGGAAAGGGTCGTAGTAACTACTTCGATACTGGAGCTCCCTATTTACCTGGCAAGACGCAAGTATGACCGTTCGTTGAAGTTTATGCAGTCTGTACGGTGCACCCGCATTATTTTCGTAAAGCCTCCTTGTCCCGGAGTACAAAACAAATTGCTTCTTTCGCTAAATCATTTCCTACAAGGTTACGGATGGCAGCTCATCACGGACACAAGGAACCCCCAGGAAGCGTGGCGTTTCGGTACGCTTCCTCGGTATCTCGTGACTTCGCTAGTACATAAAAAAAACACCGCATATTCACGAAGTGAATGATGATGAGTGGGCGAAACACCGGTCGGGGGATCATTCGGGCAAAACGCTGGAAGCGTTCTCGGGAAGCTGGCCTCCGGTTCCGGCTTCCAGAAGACGGAGCGTGGCGTACATATACTATATATATATATATATATATATATATATATATATATATATATATATATATATATATATACTGTACATGTGTACAGTATATACAGCGCTTATCTAGCCCTTGTTTACCGCAGCGCCCCTAGCTACGGATGAGAGAGAGAGAGAGAGCGCTCGTCGGGAACGAGAGGAAGAAAGAGAGCACAGCTGCGCCTCTAGCGGGAGCGGCGAGTACTAGCGAGGCTACGACGGCGCGACGAGGGACAAGGCTCGACCCTCAGGAGCTTCGCCCCTAAAAAGGAAGAGGCGTTGGGAAGTGAGCACGTTGTAGAGCCTACGAGCGGCACTTTAAAGGCTGGCGCTAATTTTCTTAATTGAGGGACTCTACTGGTAATGATGATGGTTTATTGGCATCCCCTTTGAAATGGCGTGGTTACAAACAGTCACCTAGCCTGCTTAATTTACTCAGGTATGCTAAACATGCTTTTTATTCTCGCATTTTTGTATACATCTCGTTCATCTTTTTTCTTTACAACAGGTTGACGCGCCATCTATGACTTGTGCCACAAAGCAGCTGGCTCGTCAGGACACAAGTTGGAACGCCTCGCCAGGCGAGTCAGCGCTGATGTTTAACTCCGCGGTCTCGACGCTGCCATGGCGTAAAGCAACTCGCTGTCGTGACTTCCCGATGCATCCAATCTTCACCGCAAGTGACGGTGACATGCCGGGAAATGATCTTCCCGGCTCCCCCACTTGCATGTTATGTTGAGCCTAGCCATCAAATAAACAAACTTTGGGGAGTGCCCTACTGGAACCGTTTTCAGCAAGACTACACTTTCTAAACTGCCACACAACCAGCGTCCCAGCAGCTGGGAGGATTGTGCTACTCCCCACCAAAGTTCGAAAGAACTATGGTGGCCGCTCCTAGCCCAGCCCGTTGTTGCTGGGCGAGGAGGCATGAGCCTACCACAAGGCCTGGATTGAGGCCTTAGTTCATTTGGGACTAATAAATGTAATTTCTCTCTCTCTCCTGTGAAAATCGACAAAGGGATACAAATTCCGCACAGGCGGTCGACGCGTTTACCCATACAAGCCAATCCAGGCTGAAGTCATCAAGTCGTTTTCGCATGGCTTTTTTTATGTTGTTCCCGAAAGCAGTGTTTCCACAACTGCACACCTGCTGAACTTAGTGCATCACGAAAAAAGGAAACGCGAAAACAGTTATTCAATAAATCTGGTAGACGTTTCCGCTGTTTGAAGCAAGCACACCAATCAAGGCAATGTATAAGTCACGTGAAATGCAGTAAATGCTCCAGAAGACATCTCACTCCAACACGCAATGCCGATAATGAAGATCACGAAAAAATGTGACTTTTGTGTATGTCAATGAACCTTTTGCTTTCGTAAGAAGCATGACGTCACAGGACATGCGCAAAGCGAAGTGCGAGACGCGTGCAAACAACCGGTGGGCAGAACATTTCCCTCGTGCTGTGACTACTATGGCATCTATCGCGATGGATTTGTCCTAATAGGTGAGTTCAGTGCCAAAATCTGCCCGTCAGCGGTAGGTCGAGACACGCTTCGCCTACGGCTAACAATACCCTCGTCCTTTTCTCATAGATGGCCGCAGAAAAACGATCCGCAGTGTTGGCCGAACGTGCGATTCCACTACATATATAGCTACGTAGTGGTACACTCAGAACACCGTTCGTCAAATTCGATCCGCGCCACAAACGCAGCATGCTATCACGTGACTCATTTCTAATAAAAACCGCGCAAACACGGATCAAATGGAACTGCAGTGAACCTAAGCTGCGTTCTTGAGCGGCGTTCCTTTCAAGCTGTGATAGGAAGAGTAGATAGTGTTCCTTTTTGTCAGTATAAATGCGTGCAATGACTTCCACGAGTGCCGCACTTACCCGTGATGAAGTGAACTCGGCAGACTCTATCGGCGTCAGAAGGCGGCCATTTGTCTCTGCGCATTGTCAGCACCCACGTCGGTCGCAGCTCCTCCCGTCGTACTAATAATAACAAAACCGATCAAACGTGCTTTTTTCGTACGATTAAAGGCGCGGATATAGTCCGGCGTTGCC
This sequence comes from Dermacentor silvarum, assembly GCF_013339745.2. NCBI lineage: Eukaryota > Metazoa > Arthropoda > Arachnida > Ixodida > Ixodidae > Dermacentor > Dermacentor silvarum. The sequence continues at coordinate 51,735,082 of NC_051164.1, read as the reverse complement.
AGCCTGTCTTACAGCGGCCGCCGAGGTCGGATACGTTACGCCGGCGACGCCAGAGTCACCGAAACTTTGCCACTTGTAAGTTCGACGTGTTGAACATGGCCCGCAGCAACGCAGCGATAAGGCATGCGTGCTTTTGCGCATGCGCACAAGCGCGCGGTTAGCGAGAGCTTTGGCACTTGGCTAACGCGCAATCCTTTCAGGATACCCGAAATGTAGGCGAGCATGCTGGAAGCCAACCAAGATAGCGCGCGGTGCACTCTGGTCTAGCAGCTCCGGCGCGAGATAGGACGCGCTGTATTGCCGCGGTAGCAAGGCAAAAGTGCGCCGAGTGCAAGCTCAATCCACATAGGTCGCGAAGCTTCGGGCGAAAAGCGTTTCAGAACCAATTGTCACAGACATCAGCAAGGGTGGTTATGGGAGCAGCGATTGAAGCGCGACTATGTTTGGAGGGATTAATTAAACACTGGGAAAGAAAAAAGCGTTTTTAAATTAAAGCGAGACGCAGTTAGATTCATTCAACGAAAATAAAATTCCTAATTCATTTTATATACGCATGGCGAGAAAAGATGCAACTGTATTTTACTAGATCATTATCAATAAATACCTTTTTTTCAGGGCCCACCGTGAGAGCGCCCATCGAAAGCGGTGGGCGTTGACGCCGCTATCACTTGCAATGTCATGCAACTCTTGGAGTGCGTGGAAAGGCGCGCTCGTAAAGTTCACCTGTTACAATTAAAGTCCCTATATAAGAAAAGTACCGCCATCCTTTGATAAATGCCGCTTCTCTCTCTCCTGTATCTCCGATTGGACGATGATAGCGCGCGCTTTTCACTTGTTTATATTTTCTTTTTTTCCGCCTCAGAGCCATGTTGAAAGTCCTCTGCGCAGCCGCAGGCGGCGGCGGCGGCGGCGGCGCGCGCCCGGCCTGAAAGCTTCAACCTGGACTTTCTAGGTGGGCCACCGTCGACTTGGCTTTCGCAAGCAAAAAGTAAAGAAAAAAGCAAGCGCTTTAGGAGAGGAGGCGGTGGAGAAAAGAGTAGATGGCGGTACTTTTCTTATATAGGGACTTTAGTCACAATACGCCCCACTCACATGCTGTGTTGTTTTGCATGTCGACGTTTGTCTGAATTAGGTGACGCGGGTATAGTTTTATTGTTTCTTAACCTGTGCAGTCAAAAGTAGTGCGTTGCGACCATCAGATGTTTGTTTACTTTAGTTGTTTTCGTGCAACAGCGCTAGCCGACTGGCTTGGCGTCCGACGAAAGGACGAGCACTCTACGCAATCTACGCCCAAAGCGTTCGTCGGCCTCCAAAGAAAGTATATTCTGTGCAGCGATGCAATTTCGACACCCGTACGGCTGATCTTTTCCGGCATCGCTTTTCGCGCTGAAAACTCGGAACGCCCGTGAAGTCAAATGGCGGGGCAATTGAATATACAGCTCTAATGGCAGGCCTCCAAAAACAAATTTCGCGCCTATGAGAACAAAATGACGTCACTTCTGTTTTTGACGGATATGACGTCTAATTATTTTTTTTTCTTCCGCCGGAAGTGTTCCCTCCTCACACAGATGGCGCTAAGCCCCATGAACCGCCGGTAAGCAACCATGTTTTTCACGTATGGGCTTCTATGGAAGCTTCGCTACCAGATGTATTTACCTTGCCGAGTGCTGCCAGGCACGCTGGCTGCGCGGTGACGCTTTAGACTGTAGAGAGTCCGCGTTGCGCCGGAATCGATCCGCGCCATGACGCATCCAACTGAGCAAGAACTACGCTGCGGCATGGCAACAATGCTCAACTGACATGCACAGAATACAAAACAAAAACACCCGAGATACATGAAGCTATAGGTAAATTGATGAAAAATCTACAAGTTTTCCGATAAGTCGCGGTTGTATTTGCAGCGCCGTCCACTACGTTGTTGCATCGAAGTGGACTAGGTTTTGAGCAGCGCCGTAAATTCCGAGACGCCGTAGCGCGGGTAAATCCTATAGTGTGTTCCTTCCAAAATGTCACCATCGACTCGCGTGTGAGAGCGCGGCTAATTTTGCTAATGTATTTGTACCGTTAGCTCGAAGGGCGCAAAGTTCGGGGGTGTTACCGCGGCCGATGGGAGAGCCGGTATGCAAACACAGCATTGGCTTTATAGCCAATTGCCAAGTTCGCTGTACTGCACGCTACGAGCTCCTGTAGCAGATACGGTGCCTCTTGCCAAGGTGTCTGTTTTGGCAATAGTAAGCGGACCACCTTGTACTAACATAGCGATTCCAGAATTAAAATTAACATGAAACTGCAAGTTGAAACGAGCTCAGCAGCGCAATGCCTTAGCCACTGAGCGACCGCAGTTGGCATTGAAGTTACCGTTATGAGAGTGGAAAGTCAACGAACACAACCACCTATCGCCAATCACTACGACATTAAAAAATATGTAACATAATAAGTTTTCGATACCAACAGCTACGTTCGATTACTGATTGAATACGCACGCTTAGTAAGCACAGGGTTTCTTTTTTTTTTTTTGCAGAACATGGGCACAAAAACCTGGCAAATCTATGTCCAGTCGGCTGCTCCCAAGCCGGATAGCTTGACAGAAGACTCACGTGACACCTATGTTGACGTCATATCCAACCGTTGCCCTTTCACCCGGTCCTGTTACATGGACGATCGGAGAAAGTAATTTCAGGAGTTGCAGTGTACTGTTGGAACTCTCCGCAACACAACAAATTTTCCACTTCCGAAAGCACTCTTTAAAATTCTCTTTTAAGTTGACCGGCGGGGCATGTACAAAAATTATTTGCCCATTTATGGGGTTTTTGAAAAGTACAAGCGCTTCTCTTCTCGTACAATATTAGCCCAAAAATATATATAAAAAACCTGCCCATCAAAAACGCTATCGCAAAAAGCATCGCGGCCCCCGTTCCTCTCGCCTCAATATGAACTCGCAGTCAAACCTTGGAATTGATTTAGCCACGGGAAAACTGAGTACTGCTGAAGGATTTAGCTTCTTCTAAAAACCGTATAGATTCAAGACCACAAAACAACAAAAGTTTCCTGTTCAAAGGTTCCTTCCCTTGAGATTGTATCGGTGGCTTGAGCTTTCTGCTGGCATATAGCGACGTTTCGTAATACAAGCAGCCTGGTCAGAAGTTTAGAACGACCGAACTTTTGTTAAGAGACGGACACACAAAAGGGATAAACCAAAACAAAAAACGACAACACAAACGCAGCTAGCCCTTTGTGCAGTCCTTATCGTTCTTGCGCCCTTTGTTCTCATTCCCGCTTTTGCGCGGCAAGTCGCAAGAATCACGACCTTCAGAAACAGGAGTTGTTTTTCACTGCAAACACCAAATTATGACCTAGGAAACTTGTTAAGTCTCTTAACTGTTAGCATAACTGGGACGGCAGAAAGAGATGTCTTCTTTGAACACCCTTGAGGAACACTTTAAATATAGCAGCCATGTAAATCACGGCAACAGTTGTCGTTGTCAAGTCCACACTTTAGGCCAGCTCAAGGTGAGTTGACAAAGCGTGTGGTACAGCTACCACAAAGCTTTATTTCCGCTGCTTTCGATAGAAGCCTTGAGAGAGATAAGCAGGTTTCATCGTCATCAGCCTATATTTATATCCACTGCAGGACGAAGACCGTGATAGCAGCGACATTCGTTTACCAATATCTTGCGCTAGCTGATTCCACGTTATGCCTACAAATGTTCTAACCTCATCAAAACACTCCATTTTGTGCCGTCCTCAAGTGCGCTTGCTTTATCTTTGCACCCTTTCCGTAAATGTAATAGACCAACGGCGACCTCCTCCGCATTGTATGGTCTGTCCAGATCAGTGTTATTTTCTCCCGATGTCCACTAGAATATCGGCTACACACGTTTGCTGTCCAATTCAGAGCGCAGACTTTGGATCCCTTAACGTTACGCCGAACGTTTTTCGTTCCATCGATCATTACGCTGCCCTCAACTTCTACGCATGCTTCCAAGTTGACCTCCAAGTTTCTGTCCCCATATGGGATTACCCGTAGAATGCAAGGATTACACGTGCTTTTGTTTCATGGATAGCATTAATGCTGCCAATCATAATGCGGTATTGCCTGACGTATGCGCTTCAGCTCAATTTTACGCTTCTGTGAATTTTCTTCTTATGATCGCGGCTCCTGTGGGTAAATTACCTACGTAAGCGTGCACTGCACAGATTGTAGATGCTGACTGCTAATGATGAATTCTTGCTCTGTTGCCAGGCTGCTCAACATTATCTTTCTCCTCCGCGTAACAATCTTCAACCGTGCTCTTACACTTTCTCTGCTAAGCTGCTGAATCATTTGTTACAATTCCTCCCCAGCGTTGCTGAACAGGACGATCTTGTCAGCAAATCGTAGGTTGTGGAGATATTGGGCATTGATCCTGACTCCTTATCCTTCGAAGTCTAATAGCTTGAATATTTCTCGTAAGCATGCAGTGAGTAGCGTCGCAGAGATTGTGTCTACTTTCCTGACACCTTTCTTGACATATATTTGCCGAATTTTTGTGTAGAACTTAGATAGCTGATAAGATACAGATTATAAGAATTTAGATATTTGATATTATGCTACATCTCCATGACTGGTGAAATATCTATTGAATAAATGCCTATACGTAATCTATGAAATATAAGCGGGCTCGTCGCACTCCGCAGGTTTCTGAATTACCTGACCGAGGGACGGCATGGATGTGGTTCATACGGGAGTGCCCCTTCTTGACTCAAGCCTGCTCTCTTCCTTGATTGAATTCAGCTATTGACCTGATCAATTGGAAATTACATTGCTGAATATTGCATTGGAAATTGCATCAATTGAAAATACATTGCTGAACACAACACTGAAAGCAAGCTCAGTGGCCCACAAATATTGAATTGATTAGTCCCCGACATGGATCAATATATTGAGTCATCTAACTTTCTGGTACACTGGTATATATATATATATATATATATATATATATATATATATATATATATATATATATATAAAGGACTAAAACAAAGGCGAGGGGCCCAGTTTTTTTTCGTCACCACATAAGAAGCCAACCAACAATGAGACGAAGGCCAACATAGGGGACGTTATTTATAGTTTTTAATTCAATCAAGGCAATCTTAAATACAACGAAATGCCAGAGTCTCTCTGGATGAAGAAGGAACCCCATCCGAAACGTCAAAATTCAGTGTTTGTTTTTACTTTTCCACGTGCACCTGCAGTTCTTTCAATTTATTAAACATCAGATCCGAAGAACTACCTCTTTCATATAGGCAACCAAACATCGCTTTATGCATTGAAGCACAAAGATAAGTGGAACGCCAGTGCATTTCTCCCCAAAGTTCCGCAATTGATATGAAATAATTTCTCGAAACTGGCGTCATCCTTAGAATTCGTTCCAAGTGGATCCGCCTTGTGAACTCCACCGCTTGAATTTGTAAATTTCAATATGCCCAATAAGGTAATTAGTTAAAATTTTATTTAGTGTATATTTCTTTATTAGTGCATTGTGCATTTCAAGTTCTTGTGCAACCATTGTCCGCCTCTTCGAGTAGACCAGCTCATCAACGAGAATTGTGCTATCAGCGACAGGCAACCTTTAAAAAATGTTGAAACTGTTCACCGAAACACCCGGTGTATGCGTACAGGGTGCCCCAACTATCAAGCATCGAAATTTTAAAAATTATGGTTGATCCCTCTTTCATAGGAATTGGTAGAACCTGAAAGCGAAAAGCGTCTTCACAGAAGCTGTTGCATTTTTGCTATCCTAAACTCACGGTCCAATCCAGCGAAAGGCGCAGAATTTGCGGGTCGGCGACCATGTTACAGGTTTGCTCAGCCAACGCCTCCTTTACAGGAGGCGTTGGCTCAGCGCGCGGTATCCTGTTGGCGAGCGCCGTCCTGCTGGCGAGTGGCTTCGACGAAGGGGCGAGCGTTCTGGTCTTGCTCGATAGTGGCTACGGCAGCCAGTCGAGCTGCGACCCGCACGGCTGCAAGAATGCCAGTGGCAAAGTTCGCACTGTGCGCTGCGAAGGCGCGAAGGCATTCAGCTTCAAGCTAGCGTGTCTCTCACCGGAGCAAAGCGATACTCGTCCGGCGATGTCGATGGCTTTCTGCGCCTTTTAGCGCAGCAGTTGTCCTAGGTGGTGCCATCGCAAGCGAAACAGTAGACGATGCAATGCTGATGCACGTTGAAGCCGCAATCCGCAGATGACGACGCGCCACAGGCCAATCCGTCGCTAACTGCCCACACGAGGACACAGAAGTAGATGGATTTGTCTGGTCTTCGTGCTTGTGGATTTAGACGTCCATGCGACTTTGTTTATTGCGCTTCATATGCCTTCATTGTCGTAAATTTCCGGGCACTGTATACTTTTCGAAGTCCAGGAGACGGTGCGAACACGCACACTCGCTACTAATTACAACGGTTCGGCTCGACGAGGTGGCCAAATCGAAATGCGCCAAGCGTCTCAATGCACTGTCTTGCCCGTGATAAATTCATAAGGGCGTTTTATGTCGCGTTTCGAGGCGTTCGTCCGTGGCGTAAATGGTTTCAACATCGGGCTCTTTTGCAGAGTTCCTGTGTTCGAGTCCTGCCGGCGGACAATATTAATAATGTTTTTATATGCGAAGCATTTCTTGGCGAACATTTGCCACTTTGACAGTATCCATCTTTCTGTATAGCCACCTACGTCTTGGTTCTCTCATGGTCGTTTCGCTACCTTGGTATTTACCATAATTGGCATAGTATGGAAAGAGTGTATGACGAACATAAATGATAGGTCTTTGCATGAATATCATGATATGTGTGTCATGTAGGTCATGAAACCGCTGCTTAGGTCTTGGTGCTCTCATGGTCGTTTCGTTAACTTGGTGGGTACCAAAATTGGCATAGTAAGACAACAGTGTACGACGAACATACATGATAGGTCTTGACATGAATGGCACGCATGTGAGGACATGTCATCACATGCGTGTCATTCATGTCATGAAACAGCCGCCTAAATTGACAATGACACAGCGAAAAAACATTAACACTTAAAAACCAGTGAAATGGGCTCTGACGTGGGTGCTCAGTGAAGGAAACACTAAATGATGGTGGTAGAAGCCATAGTCATGAGCATGACTCAGCAAAAATGACAATTACTTAGCAAAAAAAGATTAACACTCAAAAGCCACTGAAATGGGATCTGACGTGGGTACTAAGTCAAGGAAACACTAAAGGATGGTGGTAGAAGCCATAGTCATGAGTATGACTCAGCAAAAAATGACAATGACTCAGTGAAAAAAGATTAACGCTCAAAAACCAATGGAATGGATTTGGATGCGGTACTAAGTGAAGGAAAAGGCTAAAAGTTGTTGGTTGAAGTCATAGTCATGAGCCTGACTAAGGCTTTTTAGCCTTATGGTCTCTTAGACCTAGCTAAACGGACTCCTGAGGACCCATGGTTGTCATGCAGGTCATGAGACAGCCGCTTACGTCTTGATGCTCTCATGGCCGTTTTGTTAACTTGGTAGGCTACCCGCACACTGCTTCCCATAACATCGATTCCCACAGGGCGTGCGATCTGCCGGGTTACTTATTGTATGATTATCTATAGTATAATTATTGTATGAAACTATGCACGAGGCTATATACTTGGTTGTTTATTCTATGGCTACACTGCGTTGGACCCTCCGCTGTGACTACCGATGTGTTCCCTGTCGGCACTCGTCAGTGTCACAATGCAATGGTTCGCTTCACCACTCCTAGATGGCGACTATCCCATCCGTTGCATCCGTTGCCGGAAATCAGACGTGAAACCCAGGATAAAACACTCTCGTGCTAAGAAAGAGCAATTGTGTTACTCGAAGAAAACCTAGTACATAATGTTTCCAGTACAGTGGAGTAGCCCCGAGTAGCTTGTTTCGTTATTGAGATTTATTTGGGTAATTGTAATTAATTATCTAACTCGAGAAGTACTATCCTTTTCCGCGTGTATTTTAAGCTAAAATACGGTAAACTAGTTTTATGTCGCACGTATTGAGCATTAGAATGCTGAATCGGGAGTTTTTCATGTTCTACAATTTTCTCATTGACAATTTGATAATTATTCGAGTAATTCTCGAGTTCGATGATTCATTACAATAACCTAATTAAATTCCCGTAACAAAAAATTACTGGCGGTGACTCCACAGTACTGGAAACAATATGCACTAGGTTTTCTTCGAATAACACATTTTCTCTTTTTATTTTTAAATCTTGGTAATAGTTGGGGCTCCCTGTATACAGGGTGTTTCAGCGAACACTCAAAAATTTGGGAAGGTTGCCTGTGGCAGATAGCACAATTCTAGCTCATGAGCTGGACTAGTCGAAGAGCTGGACATTACTTGCACAAAAAACTTAAATCGTCTGATGACACGCCAGATACTAGCCACTTATTCACGTACATCCAGCGTCGCGCAGAAATCTCTGCACAGTTGTCTACACAATTTCGTGAGGTGGCGTCTTATTTAACGCTGTGCTCGTCGAGAAGCACGCAGATCTTCAGGATCCTTAGTGCGCCGTACTTTTCGCTCCGCACGTCTTCGAATAGCGCGAAGGTGCTCATACTCTTCATCATTAGCAGGAATATCGGGGTTCCAGAATGTAGTACGCAATGCTTTCTTCGGGCAATGGACTACTGTCGGCACACAAGTTCGCTGTTTTGAGTTGCAGCTTTAATACCTTGGCTGGAGGTATCTCTAAAAGCATCCCAGTCTGTGCATGTCATTTTTACTTTTAGTGAAGGCATTTTTAAACCAGAAGCCAATATCAGAATCGGGTAGTGGTCACTACCCCTTGCCTCAAAGCCAGTGCTGCAGCTAAACATTTGAACAAAAGACCTTCAGACAAAGGATAGACCAATGCAGCTGGTGATTGGTGGCCCCTTCAGATAAGTAATGCTACTATTGTTTAATGGTTCAATGCGATGATCCGCGAAAACCATAGCCAGCCTATATCCTCACCCACAGGTGCGCATACTGCTCCAAATTATGTTAAAGGCGTTGAAGTCACCACAGATGATGTCTGGGCCAGGTGTTGTTGAGACTAAATTTCCCCGTCTTGGTACATCAAATACTGCTCCTGGCCCCACGTAGGCAGCATTAGAGTAAGCTTCTGCTTGCCAATAATAGTTTTAACTCATATTTACTCATTCGTGTTATGTGGGGAAATAACAGTCTCGGCTACAGGAACGCCGTTGCGGAACCCAACCAGTAGCCGGCTGAAACCATTCGTCCGCTGCCAATAGAAGAAATGGTAGCCACTTATGCATAAGGTTTGGTATACAGGGGATTTGGATATTACCGCAAAACGAAATTTGTAAGTACGTATAAGCTGCTGAAAATCGGATAGTTGAGAACGCATATCTCGGGCATTCCATGGAAAAATAGTACAGGATTTTAGATGACTGTTTGCCGTTACCGCTTGTTCAACTATTTCTCATTACCGCTGGTTCAACCATTTCAACTAATCGTTGGTTCAACGAAGAAATATTGTTTGACGTGCAATAGGCTTTCACTAGGGGGCTCAAGAGCCATGACAGCGTCAACTTCAGGGAGATTATTAACTGCAAGATTATCACGAAGAAGAGCTTTGATTGCATCGAATAGCATAGGTACAATCAAATTTTCGATATTTATTGTGCTTCTTTTCGAGGGCGAAGCATGTATATGAACTTCTCTGGTGTTCTGGAGTGCAGTGGTACGTTGACTAGATCTCAGGTCTTGCGAGGTTGTGTGCAGTGACTCGTGTTTCCTGAACAGCGGAAGCCTAAGTGTTTTTCGGTGTTTGTCCGCGTTGTGGTGTGTCAAGATCGACAAGGTTCTTTTTCTGTGTCGCTCCACGTTGGGACGCGTTGCTATCGACAGACGTCGGGCTGGTAAATACCAGCTCTGGATTTGGTGGGGACTCTCGTCACAATGGGGCTTTTCCTTGTACTTGTTCGACTGCATGTACAAGCGTAGTTGTCTTTTTCTTCGGGCATCGACGGTACGTCGGCGGATGAGGTCCACCGAAGTTAGCGCATCGCGGTTGGGCCAGAGAAGCGCCAACTTTGTGTGAATGCGGCCGAGCACATACTCTGCAGCGGATAGTACCTTTGCAGTATTTTGCAATATGACCATGCCTTTGGCAGGTGTAACATTGCGTTTCAGATCCCATTTATTCAGTCACAGGGTAGCTGCTGAATCCAAGTAACACACGTTTTGGCATGGGAGAATTCTTAGTGAATTATAGAATCACTGATCTTCGACGTGCTTCTGTAGTGGTTCCTTCCTCGTTAGGGATGTAGGAAACTTGCCTACGAGCTGACAAGAGGCCTTGTCCGGGAGGTATTCCTGCAGATCTTCGTCAGAATACTCAACAAGGACTCCTTGAATACGTCCATAATTGGCATTGGCTGAGCACGAAGAGGGGACGCGAGCTTGCACGGTCGTCCCTCCTAAGCTAGTGACAGTAAGCAGGCGATTAGCGGCTGTTAGTGACCACACTTCCACTATGAGGTGGCCATCGTTATTGAGGTGATGAAGGCATGAGGTCTTTTTCTTGTGCCGTCGACACGGTCGATGATGCTAGAATGTTTAGGTTTATTTTCCTCAACGTACACTCATGTTAAGTTGGCAGGAAGATGATCCAAATACCACCTGGTCATTGTTTCTTGTACGCGACAGCCATAGAACTTGCCCGGTCCCTGTCTTCGGCAACGTCGTCTGCCGGTAGGCTTGTATTCACCTCATCCTGTAGTGGTTTCTTCTTCATATTGCGGAGACGTGGAAGACCCCGCTGCCTCCTAGTTTCCCGTGGCCTTGGTGAGGCCTGCATAGAGGGCAGCAGATGGCGGCGGCGCGCCTCGAAGCTGGTTCCATGTACCACGCCCCCTTGAAGGAGATCACTCGCCTGCTCGGGATCCCGAGGCCGTCAGCAGTCCATGAGTAATTTCGAAGTTGAACAGGACAAACTCTAGTGACTAAAAATACCCAAAAACTGTACGAGCAAAAGCAGCTATGCAGATACCTGTCGTCTTCGTCAGAGGAATGTCCCCTGTAATCACAGCACGTATTGCTATAAAGCCACAGAAGTACATATAGTGCATTCTTCAAGTTCAGTCAATGCCAACACTGAGTTTTCGTTTAACAGCGGAGCTATTAAAGCGAAGCTTTGTACCTCTACCAGCCAAGGGTTCTGTCGTTTCCGTCGTTGTAATCAAAAAACGATCCCGACGAACCGCTAACAATTGCAGGTATAGCAGTATAGCTTACTTGAATTCAGGCATTCAGCGTACAACTAAGCACTTGTTTTCGCAAGAAAAACCACAAAAACAAGCTTCAAAGTGATTAACCAACATGATGGATGATAAGGGCTGCGGGCAAACAACAGAAACAAGCTCGCCGCGGTCTGTAAGATTGGATTGCAGCTGTTGCAAAGCTTATGCAGCTACTTGAAAGAAGGTTGACGTCATTCGAAACCCTTCCAGCCTAGTAACTGCTTCGGTTCATTTTCTAGACTACCCCACTATGGGGTAGTCTAGTAATGTATATCACACCGATCATAAAGCAGTAGTGAACATTGTTGTGAAGTAAATAATAATAAAGGCCGTGGTTAAAGTTACGTTGTAGTGTGTGAAATATCAAGTGCGCCACAGTCATCGTGAGGGTGGCGTAAAAAGCTTCGCTTTCCAACCACCTTCACAGGGTGGATTGGCGGGCAATTTTTTTAAGCCAGCCGTTGGTCCGTGATTCGCGAACAGAAAATGTGGGCCAATCCTGGCGGTAGTGCAGAAAGGGTACAGGCGCAATGGCACATACCCCTGTGAACTAGCGAAGCTCAGCCTGGCTAAGTCTAGCGAAGCATTGTTGGGACTACTTAAGCTTAGTCAGTCAGCGTAGCCAACCGTTCTTCTTCTTCTTTCTGTGGTTTTATGTGACAAAACCAGTTCTGATTTTGAGGCACGCCGTAGTGAAGGGCTCCGGAATAATATTTACCACCTGGGGTTCTTTAACGTGCACTACAACGCAAGCACACGGGCGTCTTTACACTTCGCCGCCATCGAAATGCGGCCGCCGTGGCCGGGATTTGATCCTGCGATCTCGTGCTCAGCAGTGCAACGCCTTAGCTGACTGAGCAACCACGGCAGGTAGCGATAGCCACCCGATAGCCAATCAATTGCTAATCCATAATTGATCAATAATAAATAAAGTCCGGGAAATGCTGGGGATGACTTGGTAGTGCTTATCCTAGTCCAAATACGTGGCCGATACCTTGCGATAGCCAATCGATAGCCAATCAATAGCTAATTAATAAATTCCGGGAAATTCTAGGAATGACTTGGTAATACTTAGCCTAGTCCAAATACGTGGACAATACCTTGCGACAGGCAATGGATAGCCAATCAATATCTAATTGATAAACAATAAATTTCCATAAATTCCTGAAAATTCTAGGGATGACTTGGTAGTGCTTAGCCTAGTCCAAAAGCCAGGACGCTCTAGGTGCCCATAAGCTCCGCTGTCTCTTTTGCATTGCGCCTCCACTGGAAACTCCGCAATTTTTCTCCAGTTAAGGTAGGCGACACCCCGAATTCAGGGCAACATTCTGTGAAAAGAGAGAATCAAGGCAGGGAGTTGAACCAAACGAGCGCCCGCTTTTCTAGCTTACACCGGAGAAAGGGAAAAGGTGAAAAGAAAGACGAAAACAGGAAGATAGCGAGCACTGAGTGCACGTGGAAGGATGCAGTGGGCCACTACATGCAGTCTCTAAAACCGGCGCACTTCTAGTACTGTGAAAAGACGTTAAAAAGTATACTGGAAGCGTTGCTGCATACAAAACAAAGCGAACACTTCATCATCATCATCAGCCTATATTGATGTCCACTGCAGGACGAAGGCGATCTTCAATTACCACGGTGTAGTGCTAGATGATTTCAACTTGGGCCTAACTTCATCATCCTACTTACTGTTCTTCTGTCCTCGACTGCGTTTCCCTTCTCTTGGTGCCCATTCTGTAACCGTAATGGTCCACCGGTTATCTATGCTACGCATTACATGTACTGCCCAGCTCTATTTTTTCTTAATGTCAATTAGAATATCGGCTATCCCCGTTTGCTCTCTGATCCACATCGCTCTCTTCCTGTCTCTCAACGTTAGGCCCAACATTTCTCGTTCCATTACTCATTGTGCGGGCTTTAACTTGTTCTGGAGCTTCTTTGCTAACCTCCAAGTTTCTGTCCCATATGTTAGATCGGGTAGAATGCAATGATTGTGCCCTTTTCTTTTCAACGACTGTGGTAAGCTCGCAGTAAGGATTTGGCAATGCCTGCCGTATATGCACTCGAACCCAATTTTATTCTTCTGTAAGTTTCCTTCTAATGATCGGGGTCGCCTGTGAGCAGTGTTTCGGAACAGAACGAAAACACAAACGAAAAACGAAAAAGAACGAAATGTTTGACCGGAACGGAAACGTAACCGAAACTTTTTTTATTCTTTTGTTCAGGAGCGAAACCGAAATATTTTTATAGGTTTTCGTGTCAAGAGGACAGTCGGCAATCCGCAGCAACCGACGTCAGGCAAAGTGAGAATTGGTACTTATGCCCGGGGTCCGCATAAGTGCGTATCTCAGGCAGCGATAGTTCAAGCAATAGCCGGATGAGCGCTCCACTAATCTAAGCCTGCCGCTGTACAGAAGGAGATCGGGATTGTACCAAAAAACGGGGGTTGCGTGCGGAAGAGCTCATTCTTTCCTCATCTAAAGGTACAACGTTTTGTTACCGAATCTTTTTTGTTCGTTTATGTTCGTTTAGGTTCGTTTTATCGGAATAACCATCTCGCACTTCGGTGAGTGCACTCGACCACGTGCTGCCTCCGAGATCGTCCTCTGATCTTTGAGTCAATGCACTCAGCATGATCTCATAATTCATAATTTCATAATAGCCTGAATAACGTGAAGCAAGGGTGGCCTAACCGAGGCGAGACGACGAGTGGAAGCCCTTGTCATTCGCATCACATTCCCGCTTGAGTATCAAACCACGCCCAAAACGGTTACCTCGCGCATGGACAAATAACTTCAGAGAAAATTATTTGACGAATATATTGGGAAACCTACATATTGATAAAACTATTGTCAAATTGTCGAGAAAAGTAAATACTATGTTTTTATTGTTACCTTGCTTGAAAATTTTTGGATGCAAACAAAAACCGTTATGAACCATCTGGGAACATTTTTTTTCTTTCCGGAGCAGAACCGAAGCGTCACTTTTTTCAGTAGAACGAAACTAACACCAGAAAGAAAAACATTTCGTTCTGACAAGCTGCCTGTGAGTAATTGACCTAGATACACGTACTGCTTTACAGACTCTAGAGGCTGACTGGCGATCCTGAATTATTGCTGTCTTCACAGGCTATTGAATATTATCTTTGTCTTCTGCATAATAATCTGCATAATAACCCCACTCTTACACTTTCTCGGTGAAAGTCCTCAATAACTTGTTGCAATTTATCTATACAAGTATCTTTGTAGATATTTCCCAATATATTCACGTATGCCTCCTCTACACCTCGATTACGTAATGCCTCTATGACTGGTGGCATCTCTACTGAATGAAATGTATTTTCATAATCTATGAAAGCCATATAGAGAGGTTCATTGTACTCCGCCGATTGCTCAATTACTGGATTGGTGACATGGATGTGATCCATTGTAGAATATTCCTTCCTGAAGCCAGCCTGTTCTCTGGGTTGATTGAAGTTAAGTGTTGCCCTGATTTTATTGGAAATTATCTTGGTGAATATTTTATACAATACTGAAAGTAAGCTAATGTGCCTGTAAATTTTCAATTCTCTCAAGTCTCACTTTTTATGGATTAGTTTATTGTCGGCATTCTTCCAGTTCTCTGGTACATTTGAAGTCGTGAGACATTGCGTATAAAGGGCCACAATCTTTTCAAGCAAGATATTTTCGCAGTCTTTTATTAAATCGACAGTTATGCCATAATTTCCGGGTTCTTTTACCTGGGCCTTGTCTTGCAAGGCCCTTCGAGCTTCATCGCTAGTTATAGAGCATCCGTTTCAACACTATTTTGAATGAAACTAGCTTGGCTGCTCTGGGGCACTGTACAGGTCAGTACAGAATTCTTCTGCTGCTTTTACTATGTCATCGAAATTGGTGATGATATGATCCTGCTTATCTTTCAGTGCATATACATCTTGCTTTCTCCTATGCCAAGGTTTTTCACACTGATTTCACGCTGCGTCCATATTTTTCGGCTTCCTCAAACTTTCCCGCGTTATAATGCCGAATATCCCTTTATTTCTTGTTCTTGATCAGTTTTGACAGCGAACACAAGTGGACATTAATTTCCTCACCCTACGATGTTTTTCAGGTCCATAAAGCTAACTTCCATTGTCCGTGGTCACAACGTCACATGCGTTCCACTAAGAATACCTGAGGTGAGTAGTAAAGTGTACAAAAGCGTGGGTAAGGTGACGTATCCAATCTCTGCGTTCGATCGCCCTACAACAGTCCATAAGCTGCCTATTTTTCTTACAGAATCTACAGCGGTGACATGCCTTCTGCGGAGTGGGGCCTCTTTGCATCAATCTTTGTTGCGCTGGCATTAGTTTATCACACTGCGGCGAGTGCCTTTCAATCCGAGCCAGAAGAAGACGAGCCAGCGAGTGTTCCGTCGATGTCCACTAAAATGACCGATGTCATCCTGGTGTCCAAGAAACCGTGGAACGAAGCGCACGCATCGTTTGCGCGGCTTCTCGGTGGACCGATAACGACGTGGGGCGTTACCAATGAAAAACTTGCTGCATATGTTGAGAGAAGCATCCTGCAATTCAAGAAACCAATAGTTGTCGCTGCAGGTACTAGCGAGCCTTTCGAAACAATCCTGACGATGCGGCACGAGCTACGGTACGCTTGTCCCTTGACCTGGCTGTTTGTTCGACACCACTCACAAATTCGAAATCAGATTACGAGCTCGTGGCCGCCGCTCACGACGTGTGGTACAGTTGGCGTTCTTGGAATGAACTCGACCGTCATAAAAAGTATTTTCTGGCCGCATGGTTTATTGATAGACCATAACCCTGGGTCTAAGAAAATGTTGGCTAAACTACGAATACCACACCGTTCGAATGTAAACTACCTTATCGGTCAGCAACTGACAATGTTTTGCCCCGAAAAACTCTGTGAATACGAGGCAGTTAAATATACTCTTGCGTTATTTATTGTAATAAACGTCACTGTCAAACCACTGGCCGTTCCTGCAGATCGATTTGAAGAACTGCTACTTTCTGACAGTTGGAATATAATGCTGTATCCATTTTATGTGATCACCGAGTTCCTCCAGTTTTTCGATATCCCGTTATCCTTCCTCGATTATGATACTTTCTATTCTCGAGTTGATTGCCAGCGTGCTATTACGCTCGTAGAAGCCGCAGGGGAGTCTTGGAAGCTCGTGATAACCACAGTTTTTCTTCTTGCACTCGTGGTGGTCGTCTCGGTCGCAGTCGGTGAGAAAGGTTGGTCAGCTGTTCGTCGCTTCTCGGATACGGCGATGTTCCTTCTGGCTGCAGTGCTGGGAACCTCGGCTGTCCAGCCGGACGCTGTTCGTCTCATGGCTGTCCCTCGCAAGGCACTTCTCGGTCTGTGGCTTGTGGCGATACTTCCGCTTTCCGTGTATTTTCGTACTGAGCTGACATCTATCTTAACGCTGAAGCGCCCGGCCTATCGCATAGACACGTTGCAGAAGCTCGAGCATGCTCTCGATAGAAACGAAGTCGCCCCTTGCGTTTTTTCGAGCTCAACCCAACGCAGAGATCTTGACCAAAAAGTGAACTACGTGAAGCAACGGTCACTGATGACGAAACTTCAATCTGCTTTTGCAAAACACGGCTATCAAGCGCTTGCAAAGAAAAACTCTTCTGCTTGTTTGCAGTGTGCGTTGAGACGTGACCGAGTCTGTTTGAGCCGTTCTAACCTTCGCAGCCCTTTCCTAAACAAATGCCCAAATGTTCGAGAATTTGTCGAACCCTTCAAGATAGAGCTGCGGGGATATTATATAACTAAGTTCCACGAATTGTATAAGCCATTGAGAAGATTACTTCTCACCACTCGAGAGCAGAGGCTCATCGCTCGGGATGAAGAAGAATATGACTACGGAAACGCAGATAATCAGTTTGATGTTAGCGGCCTCTTCACGCTACTGGTGATGTTACACGCTGCAAGCTGTCTCGTTCTGCTGCTTGAACTACTACTCGCTAGGTATCTGCGGGGGGCGTGAGTATGTCGGAGCAATGAGAGGCACCGTGCCTCATAGATGTCACAGAATAATTGTTTGAAGCTTACGTTGGTCGCATCCCGCCTGGTCGTTACAGGCCCTCTCTCCAAATGAGGCTTATTTCTGCAAGGTATTAACGTTGCTGTTAATAGGTTGCATAATATTTTTTATCTTTTTAACTGCTACCAAGCTGTGCCACACTTCTGTTACGGGAAATAATAATATAGGGGGATTTCATTACTCTTGAAGTTTTCAGCAATATCACTTGTTTGTCTTTAAGAGAAGCAAATAATTGGTATTCCGCCTGCTTCGCCTGTTTTTAACCTAATTTTGGGGAATATTCATCTTACAGTAAAGCTTCTTATAGTTTGGGTTCCGCGCGCATTTGTTCTGCGTGTGCAAAACCTCAGGTCTGAATTTGATGCAATATTGTTTGATTCTGTTCAAAAACCAGTGCGTATCATCACTTGGACATCCACTTACAGTAGATTAGTTATCAATAGGCACCATTTTCAAGATCAGTGGACTCCCAGGTAGATAATAAAGTTTGTCAAAGATTTGCTGCTGCGCGACCCACATCGGACATTTTTACTTTCGCACCGCCATCTCTTTGTCCGCGTTCCAAGCGCTTGTGTGTCTAGTTTCCTTTCCGTCCAATCTCTCGTGGTGAAGATGCGTCGAAACGTCATGCGTGTCTAGTTTACTCCGGCTCCTCAGGGGCGGTGGTCCCATCGTCCACGCGAATGTATATAAAAAAAACAGACAAGTTGCCGTTTTCATTTTGAATTTCACTTCTCTTCTGTCGTCGTAATGGGGAGGCCGCGTAAAGTCCGGACTCCGAAGGGCAACGCACCTCCGGGCTAAACAGCTTTGCTGGTCATCTACCTTCCCAAAGTGGAGCGAGTCATGACTGTTTTATGAATGTTTGTGTTACTTTTTTGTCTTTTTGACCTCTATCCATATGTAAGCTGTCTACTAACATTGAGTTGTATGTACGTCGAACTCGCTTCGTTCCTGACCTGGCCACAATAGTGACGACGGACCAGGGGTAATGACAACGGAGGTCATGTCAGGGGCAGTGACCTGGCCTCTGTCGTCACTGCGCCTGAAGAAGGAACATCTTTGGCTGGAGCCTTTTGAAAGCCACTGTGCGTCATAGTACGCAGTACGTGAGCTCTTAACTATTATTGCATGTCGGTGTACTGCCTCGTCAAAAACACGCATTGCATCTTAGTTTGATGAACACACATGTCACCGAATGAATAATCGCGTAACGTAAACTTCACGAATGCATGTACGACACGTTTGGCTGCACTTCATTAACTGTGGGAATTTCTTTGTCATGATGTCAATATATATTACTTAGGTTGAATAGTGTGGCATGGTTATGTTCTCTGTTTATCTTTTTTTTTTTCTGCCTATGCGTGCGTGACTGTACTCTATCGCCACGATGGATCTGTTTCACCTCTGAAAGTGCTTGGAACTCCGAGACGCATTCTTTGTATTATGATGAGCACACATTACAATTTTTTTGCAACCTAGGGCAAGAAATGAGTCACATTTTTTTTTCAATTTTAGAGAGTGTATTTCTTGGACGCGTCACAAACGACACCAAAAATTCTTTTTACAGCGAAGCTGTTAAGGGCAAGGTCCCCGAGGATCGTGTCCGCATGTAGAAAAAAACTATCATCATCAGCATTGGATCGAGCGTTGTCGTCGTTTTGCGCACATGGCCCCTCCTCCATCCTGGCCGGCTGAGCCACCGCTCTCTTCTCATGCGCCAGTCGACCTTCTTTACATGCCGCGTTTCTTCCAGAGTAGAGCTGGGCCCGGCTGCGAGGCTAGCGCGGCAAGCCTGCTGGAAACTGCGTCCGACAAGAGTTGAGCCCTGCTGGGAGGCTAGCGAGGCTAGGCCGGCGGCGCTCCTCCTATGCGTCCCTCCGCCTCGGCTCCTGACGCGCTCTCTTTCCCTCGCCCCTCCGGCTGCTCCGCGTGCATTTGTTGACAGGGCCGCTGATAAATGGAAGGAAGGTGAGGAGGGTGCTGCGCGCGTCCCGATGGCGGGGGAGAGATAAACGGCTGCCTCGCATGACTGCATGTGTATGTGGCACTATGTGCCCGCTCTCCGACTGCGGCGCATGCGCGTAGCCCTGCCGGCCTCAGCTCCCTGTGCCGCCGGCTCTCTCCGGGCTCCCGCCTGTCTACGAAAAAATAGGTCAACGGAGGAGTGGGGTGAGAGGTGTTCCGTTGGTTGTATACAGGCTGTTTCATTTTAGCAGCACCAAACGTTTTTGTTTAAGTTGCCTGTGGCAGAAAGCACAATTATAATTCTCCATCTAAACTACTCGATGAGGCGGCCATTACTTCCACGAGAAATCAACATGCCTACTTGAATATTTAACATATTTACACTAAATATTTATACTTACGCAAACTTTTTAGTTAATTCATTTATGGGACAGCTTTCAATCTACGAATTATAGCCACTGAGTTCGCAAGGCGTATCCACTTGGGACGAATTCTCAGGACTGAACCAGTTTCCAGATAATAATTTTCAAAGTGTTCGAGGAAATGCATTGGTGTTTCAGTTACTGTTGTGCTTCAATGCATAAAACGGCGTTTTCCTCAAAAAGTGAAATTCTTGCGTCAACGTTGGTGACGGATTTTCTGCGACACGGGACCCTTAACGCTTTCGCGTTAATATAGCCAATCCCCAACATAGCAAATCCCACGAGAGCGCAAGCTTCGCTGGACTTCACGGGGTGGAAAGGCTGCGACTTTTTTGCTTCAAAGTTTGACTGAACGAACTAGCAATAGGAAATTCAGATTTCGCTTGCATACAGTTGCGACGATATGCAGCTTGCTCTTACCGATCGATCGCTGTTTCTTTAGACACGCGACGCGTTGGCGACCTTGCGTTAGATACTGTGCGCTTTGTTGTAGACGCTGTATTTTCTCAGGCGTAAGTTTGTGGCGCTCTCTAACTTGCACTCGACGGATGACGGTAGTTGCGCCCGAGATTTAATTGAACAATTTCCTGTCTCTTCTTTTTCTTTTTCTTGTTTTCTTTGGTGCATACACATATGTCATGCAAGCGGCTGTAGACAAATCAACAGGAACCAGTGAGAGATCTTTGTACAAACTAGTGTTTAGTAGTTTTTTTCCTAAATTGTTTCGTTTATTTTCTCATATTTTGTAGGTTATCGTAATTTGTACCCATATCTTGAATCGGTGATGGTATGCTTAATTGTGTTGTTTAGTTATGCAAAAGCTTTTGCAATAAAACTTTTGTGATTATAATGGATTTATATTTGCTTTTTTGTTCGCAAAAGCCATTTGTACTTGTCTTTCCTGTTATAATCCCATGAGAGATTGACCGTACGTGAAATTAAAATAAAAATTGAAAGTTAGTGGAGTAATTAAAACGCTTGCTGAGCGCCTATCTCGGAGAACCATATGACATGCAAGAGGCTTCACACAAGAAATTCCATGAACTAGTGCGAACACAATAGCTTGCTATCGCACGGAAAAATTATTTTCCATTGTTATCACGGTATGATGTTCACAAGTAACGAAAATTAAAGCGGGGTTTTTGATCTCATTGTGTCATTGTAATAACCACCGGTGCGTAGCAGTACCAGTGCGTGGTTTTTCTTGTTTTCTTGTGGTAATCGGTATTTAAGCCTGTCTTGTGGCAAAATAAACGGTTGTGTGTACAGTGTTGTGTGTGTTTAACTCAGCCCCTCTTCGTCTTCGTCCTATATTTGCGCCGCTCCGAATTTCACTCTGTATATCGCTACAATTGAGAAAGACGGCACGCATTTATGAACTATCGCACTCACGTTAGGTTGCGACGGAGCAATAAGGCCAGGCTGCAGCACTTTTGAGTGCAGCTGCTGATATTAAGGTGCGGCACGTTCGACAATAAAGTGGAAGTTTGGCTAGTCCAGCAATGCACATCCACTCCTCTGCTTTGCTTAATCCGCTTTCTTGAGATGCGACGTGCCTGCATCAGTCTACAGAACAGTCGGGTGTTTGAAAACTGAAACCACCACGTTGCTACTATACAGATGTGTTGGCATAATACAAAAGAAGAAGAAAACGGCTGTTATTTCTTTCCCGAGCCTATCCATTTCATACCGCCTTATTCTGCGGCACAGGAACTTTCTTTTATAATTACAAAGAGCTCGATACCACTATAATCTCGCTCTCATGCCCGGAAGCAGTGAGAAATGCAATGGTAATAAATAATTATGGGGTTTTACGTGCCAAAACCACGATCTCATCATGAGGCACGCCGTAGAGGGGGGCTCCGGAAATTTCGACTACCTGGGGCTCTTTACAGTGCCCCTAAATCTAAGTACACGGGTGTTTTCGCATTTCGCCCCCATTGAATTGCGGCCGCCGTGGCCGGGATTCGATCCCGCGACCTCGTGCTCAGCAGCCCAACACCATTGCCACTGAGCAACCACGGCGGGTAACGGTAGGCACATATCTGTACGATGTGTGTAATTTTAAGCACCTGTTGCACATTTAGGTGCACCTAACTCATGCAAAAGTGCAAGTTCTTTTTTTTCCGTGATTCTCTAGGATGCAGCTGTAGCGACGGGAAATCAAATTCATGATATCATATTTCATTTTTGGCCTTCGCCAGAGCTGTGAGCATATTGGAATTTTTTATCAGGCGTGTTTAGCTAATGTCTCAAGCGTACTCACTATGCCACAACATTTTGTATGCATTGTTCCAACGACCATCGTCAGGATCTCCAGCACTTTATGCGGGCTGGTCCGAATAACGCGTATTTTCATGGAGAACGGCTCACCCAAGGTATCGAGGGAGGTCGTACACGAGGGAAGGACCGTCGAAGTGAAAATTAGGCAGTACAGAACGCCGACCTGGAGGATGAACCACCGTATGGATGGGTCAGTAAGCGGAAGTTCAACTCTCTCAATGAGTGTCCTCGAAGTGGCGTCACGGCGTTGCTCATTGGCCAAGGCAGATGGAAGCGTCCATGTCGTCTCCGTTGGGCGTGTCTACAGGGTAACCGGACAAGCAGTCGGCATCGGTGTGCTGGCGCCCCGATTTGTTGACCACCGAATAGAAATACTCCAGCAGTCTCAAAGCCCATCACCAAGCCTCCCTGTTTGGTCTTTTAAGGGCGAAAGCCTACAGAGAGAGTGATGGTCGTTGACAATACAAAAGGACCGGCCATATAGGTAGAGACGGAACTTCGCAACCACCCACACAAGAGCCAGCCACTATCTTTCGTTAATGGAGTAGTATCGCTGCGCAGGCGACAAAAGTCGGCTGGCGTACGCAATAACCCGGTCATGACCCCGCTGACCTTGCGCGAGAGCAGTACCAATTCTGCGGCCACTTGCATCGGTGCGCACCTCTGTAGGGGCTTAAGCGTCGATGTGGCCAAAGACAGGTCTAGTGGTTAATAAAGTCGTGAGACGACACGAGGCGTCAGCTTGAGAGGAGCCCCAAGAAAAAGGTACACCTTTTCTGAGGAGGTCTATGAGATGCCGTGCTATGGTGGCGGAAGTTCGAGAAATGTCATAAGAAGCTGCGGACACCTTTTGCTGATTGCGACACAGGTAAGTCTGGCGAAGCGAATTTTGCCCGGGTCAGGCCGGATTCCAGAAGCGTCAACCATATGTCCAAGTGCAGTTGGCTGACAGGTGGTCAAAATGGCATTTTTTCGAGTTGAGCTGCAGGCTAGCCTTTCGAAATATACCAAGGATAGCTCAGAGTCGACTCAATGTGTACGCTGAACGTAGGTGACAACACTATAACGTCATCCAGGTAGCAAAGACAAGTCGACCATTTAAATCTTTGAAGCAAAGACTCCGTGATGCCGTCAAGGTGCCCGGAGCATTACATAAGTGAAAGAGCATAACCTCAAATTGATAATGTCCGCACGTTGTTATAAAGGCTGTCTTTTCATGATCGAGATCATCCACGGCACCTTGACAATAGCCACACTGAAGGTCGATGGCTGAAACGTACTGGGCACCATGTGGACAATCAAGTGCGTCATCTATACGGGGTAGTGGGTAGACATCCTCCTTTGTGATGCAATTGAGGTTGGGACAGCCCAAGCAGAATCGCCACGTGCCATCTTTCTTTTTCACTAACACGACAGGTGACGTCCAGGGACTGGATGATGGCTCAGTCATACATTTTACTAGTTTGTTGTCCAATTCTGCCTTGGTGACTTGGTCCAATGCTTAAACTCGGTAGGGTTTTCGATGAAGTGTTTGAGCATTTCTGGTGCGGATACGGTGCTTGACAAGGCTTGTCTGGCCCAAGGGACGGTCATTTAGATAAAAATATCACTATAAAATACATTGGGTTGCGAACACCTTCAGCTACACCATGTCTGCGGCAATAATGTTTGCAATGTCCTCATTAGAACAATTAACTGACAGGCTTGCAAGGCTCACAGCAGTCGTCGACAGCAAATGTCTCAACGCAGCTATCTGATAAAGCACTGATCGTGGCCGCTGATAGTCCCTGTGGTAGCACTTGCTATGTAAGGCCAAAACTTACCACCGGAACGCGCATACGGTTTTCGGTAGCAGAAAGTATGCTATGATGGACGGTGATGTTGGGCGTGAGAACAACGGCATGCAGCAATTGTTGCAGTGATATAACCACCATCTGGAACTGCCGGCTAAGGTAACAGTGCTATGTACCTCAGGACATGCGGCACACATGATCAAAGTTATTTGGGCTTAGGCGAGTCTCGAGTGGAGCAGGACGATCTGAGAGGAGAGACAGGTCAAGGCGGACAGTACTGGCGGAACAATTGATGAGCGCAGAGTGACCAGAGATATCAGGTCATGGGGGCAGCGGGCAAGCACGGTGAAAAAGACGACAGTATGGCGACTAACAATGCTCGCGCGGAGAGTACACATTCCTACTACGCCAACCATTTTGCCGTCGGCATTGCCTATGACGCGAGTGATGGAAGGCGTGAGAATTTTCTTTACAAGACAGCGAAGGTGAGCGCTCATAATGGAGATGTGTGCGGAGGTATCCACCAGTGCTCGGGCAGGTTTGCCATCTACTTGAACAGTCTAGGAGGTTGTGCCTTGTTGATAGCGTCGGTGGAGAAATTTGAGGCACAACTGATATTCATCGCCGTTGACGTCATACGGAACCTCACGGCGACAACGATGGCGACGCCGACGGCAGAAATCTGCTTTGGAGTGTCCATATAGTTGATCGCAATAAAAATTGTCGCAGTTTCACTCAAAAGCCAAAGCATGAAATGCGATAGCAAATTAGTAGAGAGCTATACAGCGTAAGGATAGCAGTTTTATCACCTGTATAAGCTTGGACATGCAGCAGCACCAGCAGCGCGCAGAAGTGTTGTAGACGCCGTCGGCGTTTTGCCCACGTTCGCACCGAACGCGCGCGGCGTTGGTGACTGTTGCCGGTGCCCCTGGAGGCGGCTCGGAGGTTCTCGACGAGATCCGAATGCGACACTCGTCGAGCAGCGACTAAAATCTCACCCACTTCTCGCCTCGCAAAGTTTTTATATAAATACGCATCTGGTGCCGCAGCTAAACGTCGCCTCTCCTCCCTCCCTCCTGTCCCCCCACGGCCTTTCGTGCGACGGAAGAAGTCGCGTTTGCTCTCTATATATGGTGATTGTAAGGCAGGAAAGAGACGCTTAATTCTGCAGCCCTTCTGGGAGCACGGCGCCGAACGCGCGTTTGCTCTCCGACGTGCGTTCGCTGCCCGTGAAAGCGCGCGTCCCTCGCGCCATTTCACTCGCACATACAGCGTGTGGAACGCGGCGACGATTTCATCGCCGTTGACATCATACGGAACCTCACAGCGACGGCGACGGCAACGCCGGCGGCAGAAATCCTCTTTGAGTGTCCATATAATTGCTATCGCAATAAAACGTTGCGAGGCGAGAAGGTGGTAAAGACTTCCGACGCTGCTCGACGAGTTTCCCGTTCTGATCTCGCCGAAAACCTCCGAGCCGCCCCCAGAGGCCCTGACAAGAGTCACCAACGCCGCGCGCGTTCGGTCGAACGCGGGCAAAACTGCGACGGCGTCGACAACAGTTCTGCGCGTTGCTGGTGCTGCTGCATGTCCAAGTTTATACAGCTGATAAAACTACTATCCTTACTTCGTATGGCTCTCTACTAAGTTGCTATCGCAATTCATGCTTCGCCTTTCGGGTGAAACTGCAACATTTTTTTTCCTTTGGCTACTGATTTGCGTGCTCTCCCACAATAAAAGGTAAGTTGGAACTTAGCGCCTGTCATCATCAGACACGTTGTCCACTCGTCCTTTGATTGGTGCTATAGCTCTTGCTATTTTCCTACAATAATGCAGAAGTATAAACAAATAAATAAATAAATAAATAAATAAATAATAAATAATAAATAAATAAATAATAAATAAATAAATAAATAAATAAATAAATAAATAAATAAATAAAAATTCCATGTACCGGAACATCTCAACAGAAAATGCTTCCTTGCTACTCACGGTGCAACGACAGCCTTGTATATATAAACTTTGAAATTATCTCTATGGAATTATCCTCTGCCAAACTACAGCACAGCGCGTAATTTTGCCCAAAGACAAACAAAATACGACAACATACCATTAAAATGCATAAGTGACGTGACATCGGTGCGTTCATCTTGCGGCGGAAAGGGGCGTATAGTATCTACTGTGATACTGGAGCGCCCTATTTACCCGGCAAGACACAAGTATGACCGATCGTTAAAGTTTATGCAGTCGCTGCGGTGCACCCGAATTATCCTTGTGCAGCAGTACAAAACAAATTGATCCTTTTGCTAAATCATTTCCTACAAACTTACGGATGGCAGCTCATCGCGGACACGAGGAGCCCCCAGGAAGCGTGGCGTTTCGGTACGCTTCTCGGTATCACGTGACTTCGCTAGTGTAAAAAAAGGAGGAGGCGCTCGGAAGTGAGGACGGTGTAGACCCTACGAGCGGCAATTTAAAGGGTGGCGCTAATTTTCGTAATTGAGGGACTCTACAGCTAAAGATGCTTTATTGGCATCCCCTTTGAAATGGGGTGGTGCCAAACAGTCACCTAGCCTGCTTGATTTACTCAGGTGTGCTAAACATGCTTTTATTCTTGCATTTTTGTATAAATCGCGTTCATCTTTTTTCTTTACAAGTAACGGGTTTACGCGCCATCTATGACTTGCGCCACAAAGCAGCCGGCTCGTCAGGACACAAGTTGGAAAGCCTCGCCAGGCGAGTCAGCGCTGCTGTTTAACGAACTCCGCGGTCTCGACGCTGGCATGGCGTCAATCAACTCGGTGCCGTGACTTCCCGAGGCATCCAATCTTCGCCGCAAGCGACGGTGACGTGCCGGGAAATGATCTTCGCGGCTCCCATACTTGCAGATTTTGTGGAGCCTTGCCATCAAATACACAAACTTTGGGGAGTGCCCTACTGAAACCATTTTCAGAAAGACTACACTTTCTAAACTGCCACACAGCCAGCGTCCCAGCAGCTGGGAGGACTGACTGGGCTACTGAACGAAAGTTCCAAAAAACTATGGTGGCCGCTCCTAGCCAAGCACTTTCTTGCTGGGCCAGGAGGCATGAGCCTACCACAAGGCCCGGATGGAGGCCTTAGTTCATTTGGGACTAATAAATGTAATTTATCTCTCTCTCCTGTGAAGACAAAGGGATACGAAGTGCACTGAGGCGGTCAACGCATGTACCTGTACAAGCCAATTCAGGCTGACGTGATCAAGTCGTTTTTGCATGCCTTTTTTTTTTGTTCCCGAAAGCACTGTTTGCACAACTGTGCATCTGCTGAACTTAGTGCATCACGAAAAAAAAACGCGAGAACAGCTATTCAATAAATCTGGTAGACGTTTCCGCTGTTTGAAGCAAGCACACCAATCATGGCAATGTATTAGTCACGTGAAACGCAGTAAATGCTCCAGGAGACATCTCACTCCAACACGCAATGCCGAGAATAAAGAGCGCGAAAAAAAAGTGACTTTTGTGCATCTCAATCAATGTTTTGCTTTCGTAAACAGCATGACGTCACAGGACATACGCAAAGCAAAGTGCAAGACGCGTGCAAACCGCCGGTGGGCAGAACATTTCCCTCGTGCTGTGACTACTATGGCATCTATCGCGATGAATTTGTCTAAATATAAGTAAGTTGACTGCCAAAATATGCTCCTCAGCGGTAGGTCCAGATATCCTTTGCCTACGGCTATTATTACCATTGTCATTTCCTCATAGATGGCCGTAAAAAAAGAACGATCCGAAGTGTTGGCCGAACGTGCGATTCCTCACCATATATAGATACGTAGCGACACATTCGGAACACCGCTCGTGAAATTCGATCCGCGCCAGAAACGCAGCAGGCTATCACGTGACTAGTTTCTAATAAACACCGCGCAAACACGGATCAATTGGAGCTGCAGTGAACCTAAGCTGCATTCTTGAGCGGCGCTCCTTTCAAGCTGCCATAGAAAGAGTAGATAGTGTTCCGTTTTGTCGGTGTAAATGCGTGCAATGACGGCCACGAGAGGCGCACTTACCCGTGATGAAGTGAACTCGGCAGACTCTACCGGCGTCAGAAGGCGGCCATTTCTCTCTGCGCATTGTCAGCATCCACGTCGGTCGCAGCTTCTCCCGTTGTACTAAGGATAACAAAACCGATCAAACGTGCTTTCTTTGTACGATTAAAGGCGCGGATATAGTCCGGCATTACCAGCGTGCCTTACAGCGGCAGGCGAAGTCGGATACTTTACGCCGGCGACGCCAGAATCACCGAAACTTTGCCATTTGTATACTTGTTTGTTGTGTTGAGCATGGCCTGCAGCAACGCTGCGACAAGGCATGTGCACAAGTGCGCGGTTAGCGAGCGCTTCGGCGTGTCTCACGCGCAATCCCTTCGGGGCACCCGAACTGTAGGCGAGCATGCTGCAAGCCAGCCAAGATAGAGCTTGATGCATCGATCCGCGCCATAACGCATCCAACCGCGCAAGAACTACACTGCGGCAGCCATGCTCAACTGACATGCACAAAATGCAAAAAAAGGAAACACCCGAGATACATGAAGCTATAGGTAAATTGATGAAAAATCTACAAATTTTCTGATAAGTCGCCGTTGTATTTGCAGTGCCGTCCACTACGTTTTTGCATCGAAGCGGACTCGGTTTTGAGCAGCGCCATAAGTTCCGAGACCCCGCAGCGCGGTTAAATCCAATCGTGTGTCCCTTCCAAAATTTCACCATCGACTCGCGTGTGAGAGCGCGGCTAATTAGGCTAATGTATTTGTACCGTTAGCTTGAAGGGCGCAAAGTTAGCAGGTGTTGCCAGGGCCGGTGAGACTACCGGTATGCAAACACAGCTTTGGCTTGATAGCCGGGTCCCAAGTTCGCTGTACTGCACGCTACGAGCTGCTAAAGCGCAGGTGGTGCCTCTTGCCAAGGTGTATGTTGTGGCAAGATAAAGCGGGAGCCTCGTGCTAACATAATCACACCAGAATTAAAATTGACGTGAAACGACAAGTTGAATCGAGCTCCGCAGCGCAAGGCCTTAGCCACTGAGAGACCACGGTGGGCCTTGAAGTCACTGTCATGTAAGTTGAAAGCCAACAAACCTATGGTCATTCACTACGAGATTAAAAAAAAGGTGAATATCTCGGGCTTTGGATACTGACAACAATCTTCGATTTCTGATTGAATACGCACGCTTAGTAAGCACAGTGATTTTTTTAGCAGAAGATGGGCACAAGAACGCGGAAAGCTTTGTACAGCCGGCTGATCCCAAGCCGGCTAGCTTGACAGAAGACTCATATGACACCTATGTTGACGTCATATCCAAGGATTGCCGTTTCACCCGGTCCTGTTACATTCACGATCGGAGAAAATAATTTCAGGAGTTGCATTGTACTATTGCAACTCGCCGCAACACAGCAAATTTTCCACTTCCGAAAGCACTCTTTAAAATTCTCTTGAAAGTTGACCAGTGGGGCATGTACAAAAATTATTTGCCCATTTATGGGGTTTTTGAAAAGTGCAAGCGATTCTCTTCTCTTACAATATTAGCCCAGACAAATAAGTAAAAAAAAACATGTGCACGCAAAAACGCTATCGCAAGAAGCATCGCGGCCCCCGTTCCTCTCGCCTCAACATGAACTCGCAGTCAAACCTTGGAATTGATTTAGCCACGGGAAAACTCAGTACTGCTGAAGGATTTAGCTTCTTCTAAAAACCGTATAGATTCAACATCACAAAACAACAAAAGTTTCCAGTTCAAATGTTCCTTCCCTCGAGATTGTATCTGGGGCTTGAGCTTTTGTTGGCATAGTCGTATAGCGACATTTCGTAATACAAGCAGCCTGGCGGGAAGTTTAGAACGACAGAACTTTTATGTGTCCGTCTGAAAGAGACGCACACACAAAAGGGATAAAACAAAACAAAAAAGGACAACACAAACGCAGACAGGCCTTTGTAATGTCCTTATCGTTCTTGAGCCCTTTTTCTCATTCCCGCTTTTGCGCGGCAAGTCGCAAGAATCACGACCTTTAAAAACAGGAGTTGTTTTTCACTGCAAACACCAAATTATGACCTAGGAAACTTGTTAAGTCTCTTAACTGTTAACATAACTGGGACGGCAGAAAGAGATGTCTTCGTCGAACACCCTTGAGAAACACTTTAAATATAGCAGCCACGTAAATCACGGCTACAGTTGTCGTTGTCAAGCTTACACTTTAGGCCAGCTCAAGGTGAGTTGACAAAGCGTGTAGTACAGCTACCACAAAGCTTTATTTCCGCTGCTTTCGATAGAAGCCTTGAGAGAGATAAGCAGGTTTCATCATCATCAGCCTATATTTATATCCACTGCAGGACGAAGACCGTAATAGCAGCGACATTCATTTACCCATGTCTTGCGCTAGCTGATTCCACGTTATGCCTACAAATGATCTAACCTCATCAGAACACTCCATTTTGTGCCGTCCTCAAGTGCGCTTGCTTTATCTTTGCACCCTTTTTGTAAATGTAATAGACCAACGGCGACCTTCTCCGCACTGTTAAGCCTGTCCATAAACAGAGATGATGGCTATAGCCAAGGAGACTGTTGTGGCAATCGTAAGCGGCAACGTTGTACAAACTTAGCGATACCAGAAAAAAAGGGACGTGAAACTACAAGATGTGTATCGAGCTCAGCAGCGCAAGGCTATAGCCCCTGAGCGACTGCGGCAGGCACTGAAGTTACTGTTATGTGAGTGGAAACCCAACATACACATCCACCCATGATCAATCACCACGACATTAAAAAAAATTAGGCATTACGAAATTTCGATACCAGCAAAAATGCTCGATTCTGGAGTGAATACGCACGCTTAGTAAGCACGAATTTTTTGCGCTGTAGATGGGTATAAAAACGTCGAAAAAATATGTCTAGCCGGCTGCTCCCAAGCCGGCTGCTCCCAAGCCGGCTAGCTTGGCGGAAACCTCACGGGACAACTAAGTTGACGTCACATGTATCTAGCGGTTTTCCTTTCATACGGTCCTCCACAGCTACTTTCGGCGACGGATATATTAACGGCGATTACCGCACTGCTACACGGACAATCGGTGAAAATAATTTCAGGAGTTGCACTGCACTGTTGCAACTCACCAAAACAAAGCAAATCTTCCAATTGCGAAGGCACTCTTTAAAATTCTCTTTAAAATTGAGCACCGGGGCACGCACAAGCATTATTTGCCCATTTAAGTGGTTGTTGAAAAGTGTAAACGATTCTATCCTCCTACAATATTATTCTATCCTCCTACAACGCTATCGCAAGGGGACTGGCGGCCCCCGGTTTCTCTCGCCTCAACTTGAAGTCGCTGTAAGACCTTCGAATTGATTTGGCCATTGGAAAAGTGAATACTGCTGAAGGATTTAGCTTCTTCTAAAAACCGTATAGATTCAAGATCACAAAACAACAAAGCTTTTCTGTTGAAAGGTTCCTTCTCTTGAGATTGTATCGGAGGCTTGAGCTTTCTTTCGGCATATAGCGACGTTTTGTAAAACAAGCAGCCTCGTCAGAAGTTTAGAACGACACAACTTTGAGCAACAACTCAGGGCGTGCAAAGCATGGCGTGCGAAGCATGGCGTGCAAGAGACGGACACACAAAAGGGACAAACCAAACACAGGCCTCTGTGCTGTCCTTAACGTTTTTGCACCCGTGCTGCTCATTCCAGCTTTTTCGTGACTAGTCAGAAGAATCACGAGTTACAAGAACAGAAGTTGTTTTTCACCGCAAACAGCAAGCTATGACCAAGGAAACGGGTTGAGTCTGTTCGCTGTGCGTGACATAGCTTGGCCGGCAGAAAAAGATCTCTTCGTGGACCACTCTTTAGAAACACTTGAAAAATTGCAGCGACATCGATCACGCCTTCAGTTGTCATCGTTGTCAAGCTCACACTTTAGGCCAGCTCAAGGTAAGTTGACAAAACCTGTGGTACAGCAAGCGCAAAGCTTTATTTCCGCTTCTATTGATATAGGCCTTGAGACGAGAGAAAGCGAAGCAGGTTTCATCATGATCAGCCTATTTTTATATCCACTGCAGGACAAAGACCATAATGCCAGCGATATTCAGTTACCCATGTCTTAACGTCTTCGTCAACCCGTAACGCGGGGCACCGCCAGAGCATATTTTCTAAGTTGGCAAAGTCTGCGCAAAGCGCGCAAGTGTTTGACGTTTAAATTTCAGGACAGATCTTGTGTAAGCGTGCGGGGCTAGGGTATGCCCAGACCTGCAACTGTCTGAGTGTCAATGAGGCCTGTTCAATTTCCTGTGCGGCGGTGGATACTTCCGTCTTCCCAGATAAAATTACTTAGTGAGTTCGTTGTACGAGGCAGGGGGATCACTGTTTTCCGGAATCTCAGCGCCGCGCCATTCGGTAGCTACGCCGTCGACGACTCCTCGCGCAGCTCTGTGGGCCGACTCGTTGAGGCTGGAAGGGGCGCCCTCGATCTGTCCCATGTGAGCGGGGAACCAGACGATCGTGTGCTGGTTGATTTCCTTGTCCCGTAGGATCCGCAAGGCCGGTTCCGAAACGGTGCCCTTGGCGAATGGTCGGACTGCCGATCTCAGTCGCTATATATCGTCGTTCTCCCGTCGTCCAGCAGGGCCAACGCTATTGTGGCCTGTTCCGCAACCTCGGCCGCCATCGTCCGGACCGTCGAGGAGTTTGTGATTTTCCTTTTTTGATTGAGTGTAGCGAACACCTTTCCGTCGGGGTACCGGGCAAGCAGCTGGGCATACAACCATATTGCAGTTCAGTAAAATACTCGCTCGCTGCGGCGGCCGCGCTTGTGCACGCCAGCGTTTTGACAGTGGTCGTCTGCGGTCATTGAGTGTGATCTATCCATGTTTGATTGTGCGCGCTGACACCACGCTTGTTAATTCAGCCTAGTAAGCGAATGTGTCCAAGTTTATGTAGCCGATAAAACTACTATCCCTACTCTGTATAGCCCTCCACTAATTTGCTATTGCAATTGATGTTTCGTCTTTCGGGCGAAACTGCGACATTTTTTAGTCGTGCTCGCAGTATCAGATCATCATCATCATCAGCCTATATTTATTTCGCCTGCAGGACGAAGGCCTCTTCCTGCGATCTCCAATTACCCCTGTCTTACGCTAGCTGATTCGAACTTGCACCAGCAAATTTCGTAACTTCATCACCCGACCTAGTTTTCTGCCGCCCTCGAGTGCGCTTCCCTTCTCTTGTTATCCATTCTGTAACTCTAATGGTCCACCGGTTATCCATGCTACGCATTACATGGCCTGCCCAGCTTCAGTTTTTTCTCCAAATGTCAATTAGAATATCGGTTATCCCTGTTTGCTATCTGATCCACACCGCTCCCTTTCTGTCTCTTAACGTTAGGCCTAACATTTTTTGTTCCATCGCCCTTTGTGCAGTCGTTGTTCTCGAGCTTCTTTATTAGCCTTCAAGCTTCTGCCCCATATGCTTGCGCTGGCAGAATGGAATGATTCTACATTTTTCTTTTCAAGGACAGTGGTAAGCACCCAGTCAGTATTTGGTAATGTCTGCCGTATGCACTCCAACCTAATTTTATTCTTCAGCGTATTTCGGAGTATCAGATAGCTCAGAATATCGGTAATCCAGAGTATCGGCCACAAAGTTTTCACACATTTGCTCTCAATGACGTTGTAATAGTGCTTGCTACTTATCACTAAGTAATTACATAATTTATTTGAGGAAAAAAC
The DNA here is from genome assembly GCF_013339745.2 of Dermacentor silvarum. Classification (NCBI taxonomy): domain Eukaryota; kingdom Metazoa; phylum Arthropoda; class Arachnida; order Ixodida; family Ixodidae; genus Dermacentor; species Dermacentor silvarum. Next base: position 51,701,504 of record NC_051164.1, on the reverse strand, counting down.
GCCTTACACGAACAACTTCTTGCCATGAATTGCATAACACGTTTTTAGTTGAGTTTAGCTTCATCAAACACTGAACTATACAGTGCACGGTTGCGTTTCTCTGTGAATTGTTCTGTGCCTTACTCGTTTTAAGGAAACCCACTGGATAGAGCGAAGAGTAGTATAATAATTTATTTTTGTGTTTCCCTATTCGTTCATTTAGTTAGCTCTGCATTTATTTATTTATTCACGAACACTGTAAGAATGACTACCCAAGCAGCGGATGGTTAGAGTGTTAGAAGCAAAAGCATCAATGCTTTACACTGTGCAGAATCGCTAGGCAGAGTTCTAATCATCGAGAGATCGAGAAAAAAATTGTTGTAACGACTTCGTTCCCGTGATGAGTGAGTGTACAACTTAAGAGTGAATAGTTATCGATGAAACTGTGAGGGTGGCTAGCAAATCAATTTAAGATTGACACCCATTTCATTGGGACACTGTAAGTAAAGAAACCTAGTAACTCCGCAGTGAAGATGTAGCAGGTGGAGATAGAGTCGCTTCATTATAGTGGTTTGCGTGGACGTGCAGTTGCGTTCAATACCAGCTGCAACATGGTACCCGCGGTCGAAGCGGCTACAAGACGGCCATGGCAGTGACGACATAGAAGTAGCAGCTCCACCCGAATGGCAATTAACATCTAGTGTAACGTTCAGCGTTGTGCTTGAACATTTCGGGTAATGTTCTAACAATACGCAGGTGCGTCTTGTAGGTGTGGCGCTGCTCGCAAAGAGAGAGAGAGAGAAAGGCAAAGGAAAGACAGGGAGGCTAAGCCGAGCATATCTCTGGCTGGCTACCCTACTATTGCTGGGCAGAAGGAGCAGTGTCCAGACAGCAACCAGGCGCCTGACGACGCTGGCGTGATGAGCGTCGCCAATGGCGTTGGAGATTAGGCATTTCAATCGTGAATGAAATGAGGCTGGCGTGTCACCGCCAGCCTCAGTCACTGCCCAGTGAAATATTGTATAACGTGTTTCGACATCATGACAAGTACATAGATTGACCCTTCTATAGCTATGGTGGCAAAATAATACAAAGACTGCCATACCAATGTCGTAATGCAGTCGTCGCGTTACCACCTCCGTCGTTAGAATGTTGTCATTCTTTCTTCGCCATGTCATCATCTTCACTGCGTCGTCTTCAATCGTCGTAATTAATTACAGTTTATATCACCGTTCAAATGGTCATTGACCTCGTTCCATTACCGTCCTTTTCTTTTTGTCGTCCGATTGTCGTCGTCAAGCCAACGTGGTTACGCCTGCAGTAGACACCATCCCATCGTTGTCATGGCGTCATGGTCACGCCTTCGTCGCTATAGCAAGATCAGCGCTTCAGATTCCCATTTTCGTTGTCTTCGTGCCGTTGTCACCGCATTATTGTCGTTTCATTGTCACTATTGCGTCGTCGTACAGTCGTTGTCACACCGTCGTTGTCATTCAATCGAGGTTATTATGTCGTTGCCATACAGTCATTGTCGTGTAGTCGACGTGTCTTTGTTGTATGTAGTTCCATCATTGTCACTCCATTTTCGTCATGTCGTAGCAGTCACAACATCGCTGTCATTCATTCGTCGTCATGAGAGAGATCCACATGTTCGACCACGACTACAGTTTGTCGAGGAAGTAATTTATTGCGGTCAAAATTTGTCCAACTTGCTCGGGTGCCTAATACTTGCGAATGTTTATTGAACGAAAATCGAGTTCTTCGAAAACACCAACGAAAGTTTCGCTTAAACCAATTTACCTCAGCGTGGGATCTGTAATTTTCCTTGTTCTTACTTTTCTCTACTATAGCACGACACAATGGCTATGCACAATCTGCTGCAGGGCACCGGCGCTAAGCTGCAAAGAACACGTTCTTCTCTTATCAATAAAAAAATGCATACAATTTCACTTTACCTAGTGCAATATTGCCTACGCTGCTACGGTTAATTACTACTTAGTTAATGGAGGCCGGACAACGCATCGAGCGTAACGTGCAGGGCATACAATGTCGGCCATGCCAGCAGCAGCTCTAGCTTAGCGCATAATGCGTTTTAGTCATTTTCAAACGGATAGACGAATATCCACAGTACTCACAGCACGTATTCCTAGAAACCATTATATGTATATGTAGTCAATTTTTCGGTAAGTACTTCGGTAAGTACGAAGACTGAGCCTTATTTTTTCCCAGCTAAGGCAGCCGGCACCCTGAATGCTAGGAAACGCTCTGTGAAAACAGAGAGAGAGAAATCAAGCAGATGAGAGGAAGGGAGGTCAAGCAGACGAGCGTCCGCTCTCTTACCCTACACTGGCGGTAAGGGAAAGGGGGAATAGAAAGCCGAAGAGAGTGAGCGCTGAGAGCACGCGGAAGGATGCATAGGGATACTAGAAGCGGTCTTCTCAACCCCATGTACTTCAGGTACTATTAGATAACACTAAAAAAATTCGAGGACGCTTAAGCTTCGCCTTTAAAAGTGGAACGCGATAGCGTTATGAGGCCCCGTTCGCATCGCATTTTTCTTTCGCTGCGCTTCACTGAACACAGAACGTGGGAAAGCCAGCTTAAAAAGACCAAGCTTGCACCAATCCCCTCAAAGTCGGCTTCACTTTTAAACAGAAATGCATTGCTGGGAAGACCTTTTCCAGGGGCAATATAAGTCGTCTATAATGTGTCTGTAAGTCGTAATCGTCGATAAGTCGTAATAATGTAATCGCATTAGCCCCTTTTTTCTTATTTTATTAATTGTTTGCTATTGCCCCGACGCGCGCACGTGTCCAAAACGCATTAGGCTGGCGAAGTCCCAATTTGACCTGCAGAGGATGCGAGCGCCATCTGGATATGGTTTTCGCAAATACCCTACCCGAGCGCACCGATGTTGGTATGGTAGAAAAGCTGAAAAAGGGATTTGTGTTTGAGTTTTCTCGTAACAGGATTATGTTTTCTCGTACATTCAAATTACAATCTGACGCCACCATGTCTGTAAATTGTGGTTAAGTCGTGCTTTGCTCTTTTTCTGACGGATTTCACTGTGAGAAATTCAATTTTTGTTCACCAATACCTTGCGTCTTGTGGAGGGCTTGCGCAGTTGGGGTGGTTCGGGATAATTTTCTCCACCACGGACGCCGGCATCCACTCCGACGCCGCATTTTCTGTGACACGGGGCCCTTAACGCCATCGCGGTAATATGCAAAGGCGGTGCTGTCAAGTAAACACGAGTGGACATTTATTTCCGCTCCCTGCGATGTTTTTCAGGTGCATCGAACTAACTTTCGTCAAATGCAGCACGCTAAGAATAACTGAGGTAAGTATTAAACTGTGCAAATGCATGGGTAAGGGGACGTGTCCAATTTCTGAGTTCTGCCAATCGGCAACATTTCATAATTATTATAAGATGCTTATGTCTCTTTCAGGATCGACAGCAGTGACATGCTTTCCATGGAGTGGGGTCTATTTACATCAATCTTTTTGACGCTGGCATTAGTTCAACGCAGTGCGGCGAGTGATTTTTATTCGACGCCAGAAGAAGACGAGCCAGCAAGTGTTCCGTCGCTCTCCACAAAAGTTACCGATCTCATCCTGGTGTCCTTCAAGAAACCTTGGAACGAAGCACACACATCATTTGCGCGGCTACTTGGCGGACCGATAACCACGTGGCGCATTCCAAGCAAAATACTCGATTCGTATGTCGTGAGAAGCATCACTCAATACAGGAAACCGGTACTCGTCGCTGCAGATCCTGGCGAGTCTTTCGAAGCCATCCAGAAGATACCGCAGAAACTACGGTCCGCTTGCTTGACTTGGCTGTTTGTTCGGCACTACTCACAAATTCGCAATCACATTACGAACTCGTGGCCGAATCTCACTACGTGTGGTGAAGTTGGCGTTCTTGGAATGAACTCAACCGTCATACAAAGTATTTTCTGGCAACATGATCTTTCTGCTGATAGCAACCCTGGGTCTAAGGAAATGTTGGCGAAGCTAAGGATACCGCACCGTGCAAATGTAAACGGATTTGGTCAACAACTGACAGTGGCTTGCATCAAAATTAGGTTTTATTGGGGCAATGATAATTACTGTGACCTGGAGGCGGAAGTAAAAAATATTCTTGCGTTATTGATTGCAAAAAATATCACAATCAAACGACAGGACCTTTTTCTAGGCGACATCCGCAAAGAATTGGCTTTACCTAACGGTTGGGAAATAGCGCTACATGCTATCCCACTACGCCACCATACTCTCTTGCTCTTTGATATCCCGTTATTCTTTATCGATTATGATGTTTTTTATTCTCGAATAGATTGCCACCACGTTATTACGTTCTTAGCAGCCGCCGGTGAATCTTGGAAGCTCGTGGTGACCACAATATTCCTTCTTGCACTAGTGGTGGTCGTTTCGGTCGCAGTCGGTGAGAAAGGTTGGTCAGTTGTTCGTCGCTCCTCGGATACGGTGATGTTCTTACTGGCTGCAGTGCTGGCAACCTCGGCTGTCGAGCCCAACGTCGTTCGTCTCATGGCTGTCCCTCGCAAGGCACTGCTCGGTCTGTGGCTTCTGGCGATACTTCCACTCTCCGTGTATTTTCGTAGTGAGCTGACATCTATGTTAACACTGAAGCGGCCTGCCTATCGCATAGACACGTTGCAGAAACTCGAGCATGCTCTTCACAGAAACGAAGTCGCCCCTTGCGTTCTTTCGAGCTCGCCCCAACACAGAGATCTTGAACAAAAAGTAAACTACGTGAATCAACGGTCACTGATGAAGAAACTTCAATCTGCTTTTGCAAAACACGGCGATGAAGCGCTTGCAAAGAAAACCACTTCTGCTTGTTTGCAGTGTGCGTTGAGACGTGATCGAATCTGTTTGAGCCGTTCGAACCTTCGCAGCCCTTTTCTCAACAAATGCCCAAACGTTCGAGCATTTGTCGAACCCTTCAAGATGGAGCTGCGGGGATATTATATAATTAAGTTCCACGAATTGTATAAGCCACTGAGAAGATTACTTCTCGCCACTCGAGAGCAGAGGCTCATTGCTCGGGATGAAGAAGAATATGACTACGGAGACGCAGATAATCAGTTTGATGTTAGTGGCCTCTTCACGCTACTGGTGATTTTACACGCTGCAAGCTGTCTCGTTCTGCTGCTTGAACTACTAGTCGCTAGGTATCTGCGGGGACATATGTCGGAGCAATGAGAGGCACCGTGTATCGCAGATGTTATCACAGAATGATTGTTTGAAGCTTACGTTGGTCGCATCCCGCCTGGTCGTTACAGGCTCTCACTGCAAATGAGGCTCTTTTCTACAAGGTATATACATTTCTGCTTAATAGGTTGCATAACATATTTTATCTTTTTAACAGCTACCCAGCTGTGCCACACTCAAGTTACCGGAAATAATAATATAGGGGGGTTTTATTACTCTTGAAGTTTTAGGCAATATCATTTGTTTGTCTATAAGCGAAGCCAATAATTGGTATTCCGCCTGCTTCGCCTGTTTTAACCCAATCTTTAGGGAATATTCATCTTACAGTGAAGCTGTTTATGGTTTGGGTTCCACGCGCATTTTTTCTGCGTGTGCAAAGCCTCAGGTCCCGAATTTGATGCAATATCGTTTGATTCTTTGCAAAAACCTGCACGTATCATCAATTGGACATGCACTTTGAGTACATTAGTTATCAATAAGCATCATTTTCATGATCAGTGGACTCCCAGGTAGATAATAAAGTTTTGTCAAGGATTGGCCGCTGCCCGACCCGCATCGGACATGTTTACGTTAGCATCTCCCTCTCTTTGTCCACGTTCCAAGCACTTGTGTGTCTAGTTTCCTTTCCTTCCAATCTCCCGTGGTGAAGATGCGTGGAAACGTCAAGCGTGTGTAGTTTGCCGTTCTACATCTTAAATTTCGCTTCTCTTCTGTCGTCGTAATGGGGAGGCCGCGTAAAGTCCCGACTCCCGAAGGGTAACTGGCCTCCGTGCTGAACAGCTTCGCTGGTCATCCACCTTCAGGAAGTGGAATGGGTCTTGACTGTTTTATGTATGTTCGTGTTTACTTTTTTTCCCTTTTTTTGACCTGTATTCATGTGTAAGCTGTCTACGAACACTGAGTGGCATGTCCGTCAAACTCACTTCTTTCCTGACCTAACCACAATAGTGACGACGGACGAGGGGTAGTAACGACGGAGGTCAGGTGAGGGGAGTGGCCTGAACTCCGTCGTCACTACCCTTAAAGAAGGAACATCTTTGGCTGGAGCCTTTTGAAAGCCACTGTGCGTCATAGTATGCAGTATGTGAGCTCTGTACCATTATTATATGTCGGTGTACTGCCTCTTCAAAAACACGCATTACTTCTTAGTTTGATGAACACACATGTCACCGAGTGACTAATCGCGTTATGTAAACTTCCCGAATGCATGTACGACACGTTTGGCTGCACTTCATTAGCTATGGCAATTTATTTGTCATGATGTCAATAAAGATTAGTTAGCTTGAATAGTGTGACATGGTTGCGTCTTTGTTTATCTTTTTTTTTCTGCTTATGCGTACGTGACTGTACTCTGTCGCCCCGATGGACTTGTGTTTCACCTCTGAAAGTGCTTGGAACTCCGAGAAGCATTCTTTGTATTAAGTTGAGCACACAGTACAATTTGTTTGCAACTTAGGAGAGTGTGTATACTTTTTGGATGCTTCACAAGCGACACCAAAAAGCCTTTTTACAGTGAAGCTGTTAAGGGCTAGGTCCCCGATGAATCGTGTCCGCGTGTAGAAAAAAACTATCATCATCAGCATTGGATCGAGCGTCGTCGTCTTTTTGAGCGCACGGCCCCTCCACGCTCCCGGTCGGCTGCGCC